>NC_090777.1:16805000-16995000 GCF_040054535.1 Antennarius striatus | reverse complement strand
TTGTCTCATAAAGGATATCAGCAGTGCAGCTGAAGCCAGCTGTGAGAAATCCTCAGTAAATCTGAGAACATGTTGGAGAGGGTGCAATTCAAGTGTTATTTAAAGTCTATCGAATGAGATTCTGATGCAGCAGGGTGTCAGGAAGTGCATGTTTCATTACTGTTCAATTTCCTGATAAGAACTGTCACACAGCCTTCTCCTAAAGGCGTCTGATTTCAGGGACATGATAAAGTGACCATGCTTAAGACATTATAAAGCTGCAGTGTTTGTAGGCACCGATTTTGGGTCTGACATAGAGCTCAGTGAACTGACCATTTTTCACTCTGCATATAGCGGTGATGTGTTCATTCCTCGGTTGGTGGCTGTGAAAATGACATTCACGCACACGCACTGCTTCTCCTGGGTTGAATGACTACCGTCCACTAGTTGAATGACTATCCTTCTTGTTGTCCTCACACCCCACTTGGTGAAGGCGCCTGGTCTTTGCCAGCTTGATTCTCCAGGTGTTTTTCCAGTTTGGGATACTGTCTGTCTGTGTTTCTGTCTGTCCTTCCTTCTGTCCGTCTGCGACCCTCCCTACCTACCTACCTACCTACCTACCTACCTACCTACCTACCTACCTACCTACCAACATACCTACCTACCTATCTATCTAAGCTCTCGGGCAGCAGCTCATTTTCTCCCCAGCCCTCCCTGCGCTGACTAATAACATCCCCAGCTACCACTTTTCTTGTGAATGTCTTTCCTAGTACATTCGGCATCCTTTCATTACAATATGATATGACAGAGAGTTATCCTGAGATCAGGGATTTTTAGCGTGGGTGGCTAAACGTTTAGTACTAGCTGCCCATGTTAATGATTGGTCCAATAGGTCTGTTTGTCTGCCGGATATTTATAGGGGACCTTGAATTGCAGTCTTGAGACAGGTGATATAGGAGAACAGAGGCCCATCCTTGCTGCTGGTGATTAATGTATAAATACACTAGCTTTATCACAAGTCCAGCAGCCTCAGGACCAGAGAATGTCAGTGCAATTAAAGGCGAGTGGCAGACCTGAGAAAAGAGAGGAACTGGCTATCTGCAGATTGCAGACCGAGCTGGGGAACATGGGCGTTTCGATGAAGGTTCCAGCAGCACTGTCTATTCTTCCCTTAATCACCTCCACTACTCATTAGGGCCTTGTTTTGTTCCAGCCACGGTATTTTTTCTGCACAATGCCAGTAGATAAAATATGGCGAGCGCAGGCAAGAAAAGAGTTTGGGGAACCCTATTAAATGATGACAGAGAAGGGATGGAAAGTGAGGAGGAGAAAAGGAGCGGTGATGCTGGAGTCTTGGATTCACTTGGCTGAGGAAGAGAAGATTACTTGAGGGAGAGAGGTGGTGACAGGAGTAAGAGATGCAGAGAAGGAGAGAACTGTCTGACCATGAAGGCGAGTAATTCCTCTCTATCTTCCCTTTAAGACAGTTGGAACACTCAAACTGAAGAGCAATACAGTATGGGAAGTTTTATATAGTAGTCATTCGGTGTACAGCTCTTTACGGCTGCATCCGCAGCAATCTACAAGTTGAGCTTAAGTGAAGCTACTAGATCTAAATAGGAGATTTTATTCAATCATTCTGCTTCTATAGAGTGGGTATCATTGCCTTCCATTCAATGTCAAGTGATGCCATTATACCTTGTTCATTTGTTCAAATGAGAGTGAAAGAGCAGACAGGAGTGCACACACCCATTAGCAATGTAGGTACTGAGGGAGGTCTATCACGTTGTTAGACATACAGAAAATTCTTAGTCTCTCACTAGACAAAAACACATATCAATCTGAAAGTACAGTAGATCTTTAAGAGGATTATAAGATTGAAACGGTATGTTTATAGAGACATTAAAAAGGAATTCTGGGAGCCCAACACTGTCCTAACCTCACTCAATTGAGAGTAAAGCCACACATTCTCTGACCTGTCTTGCCATTGCAGAGAGAAAGTGAAAATAATAATGTTTTACATGTGTTTGTATTCACAGCTGAGAACCATCTGAGAACTGTTATAGAAATAATAGACACGCTTAATTATTACAGTTTTCACAGGCTAATCACTGTATTAAGAAATAATATGTCCAAAAGCATGTACTTCAGGTTGATTGGCTGGTCCCAAAATGCTCGTAGGAGTGAGTGAGTGTGTGTGTGCATGTTTGTATGTCTTTGTATGTGGCTCCGCGGTGCACTGGCGTCGTGCCCGGAGTGTCCCCTGCCTCACACCCAATGTCAGCTGGGATAGGCTCCAGCTCCCCTTGACCCTCTACGGCAGATACAGCGGCGGTACATGAAAATGAATGAAAGAATGAATGAATGTGGGCATACAAGGGGATGTCAGTCCGTCCTATGGATATTTAGACATATATAAATACAATAAATCATACCTCGAACTGAAGTATGAATGAAGCAGCAGCTACCAATAACATACGATATAAGCCAAACTAATATGTCAACAGTGTGTCAATAACTTCAGATTTTTTTTTTTTTAAATAAAAAATAAAGTTGTGCATTTATGCCAAATATTTGATCACACATGAGTTTTGTAAAAAAATATACAATGAAGTCTGGAGTTTGATAACAACCTCCCCCCAGAATATCTGGGGTAAAGACGGCTCAACTGCTGTTATTCTGAGAGGATTTTTTTTTTTTTTTTGTGGGAGATTTGTCCCCCTTTGTCGAACAACAGGTGGCTTTTGATGATAAGCCAATTTAAAGTTAGCATTGTATTCTCAGATGAATTTGCTCCTGCAACTCACATTTAAAAGATTATAACAGCTAACATCAGTTTAAAAAGTGTGCTAATCAGAGAGAAGTGTTCATTATGTTCCATCTTCAATAAGAGTAGCTCTGTACAATTGTTCATTCAGTGTAACACGGTCATATCCTTTTACGGCCATGTTCAAAGACAAGTGGGACATTCTGCTCTCTCCACCTGATCTCTCAGGTCCCTGTCCAGGAACTGTGGGTCTTGAATATTTTTTTATTCAAAAATTTAAATATGTTATGATAGTCTCTCCACAAGGGCATTCCTGGTGTCACAATCGTCATTTGAAGACTTGAACTACTGGGGAAGAAGTCGGAGCAGAGAGCAGTGCACGTTCAGGAGCTGTGTTAAATCATAATGTGTGTTCTTGTGTTGTAAGCAAAGATCTGGCACAGACATGAGGATTTGGATAATTGCATCATTAGTGTGCAACAGTTTTAGTATCTGTGTCAAATCATCACAGCAGAATTATTTTTTCCTTTAGTTGTGTGCTACGCTGGTTAAAAACTGAAATCAGATTTTGTTTTTGTCGGGTCATCTTCCTGCTGGCATATCAGAAAAATGAGGAAAGGACTGAGAAAGACTGAAGCAGAGAGAGAGAAAAAAATATTGATCTAACATCTCAAAAGATTATTTAGCTGATGAATGTTGATGCAGTTTTAGCTGTAACAGGTAGCAAATGCAGGGAGCCAGAGCAGGGAAAGACTTTATGGTTTTGATAATTTCTACAGCCTTTATATGTCATCAGACCCTGAATTGTAATTCAGTATTTTTTTCCCACCCGCTGCTCATCTGTCTGCTGTGTTACTTCCCCTGAAAAAAAGACTTTAGGATCAATATGAAGCACTTAAACATTGCCAGACACAAATATTCAGTGTGATAAAAATGACATTGATTTAGAAGCATGGATGATGACCCAAAATGCATTTCAGAATACAATTGTCAGCTTGATAACTCAATATGGCATTAAACACACCATTTTCATTGATAAGCATTCACACACATTATTCAACACACTTTACTGCAAGTGTCTCCATCATTGCTGACGTGTGCATTGAAGTCCCCCCGGAGAACAATGGAGTGCCCCTGCAGGGATCCCATCAAGACCCCATTTAGGGACCCCAAGAAGGCTGAATACTCTTAACTGATATTTGATGCGTACGCACAAATAACAGTCAGAGTTTTCCCTCCCACAGCCTTAAGGCGTAGGAAGCGACCTTCTCATCCACTGGGGTAAACTCCAACACAGCGGCGCTCAGCCGGGGGCTTGTGAGTATCCCCACAACCGCCCTGCGCCTAACACCTGACGCAACTCCGGAGTAAAACAAAGTCCAACCCCTCTCCAGGAGTTTGGATCCAGAACCAAGGCTATGCCCCACCAGATCCAACTGGTAACGCTCCAGCTCCAACACAAGCTCCGGCTCCTTCCCCACCAATGAGGTGACATTCCACGTCCCCAAAGCCAGCTTCTGCCACCCAGGTCTGGTCCGTCGTGACCCCCTGTCGTCACTGCCACCCATATGGCAGCACACCCAACCCCATCGGTCTGTCCTGCGGGTGGTGGGTCCACAGGCCATGGTCCTGAACAGGAAACAGGTGGACTGCCTTCTCCGAGTGGGGAATGAGGTCCTTCCACAAGTGAAGCAGTTTAAGTATCTTGGGGTCCTGTTCACGAGTGAGGAAACAATGAAGCATGAGATTGGACGGAGAGTTGGGGCAGCAGGAGCGGTATTGCAGTCGCTTTACCCCACTGTTGTCATAAAGAGGGAGCTAAGCGGAGAGGCAAAGCTCTCCATCTACCATTCAATCTTCGTTCCTACCCTCATCTATGGTCATGAGCGATGGGTCATGACCGAAAGAACGATTTTGCGGATACAAGCAGTGGAAATGGGCTTTCTCAGGCAGATAGTTGGTGTCTCCCTTAGAGATAAGGTGAGAAACACTGCTGTTCGCGAGGGGCTCAGAGTAGAGCCGCTGCTCCTTCGCGTGGAAAGGAGTCAGTTGAGGTGGTTAGGGCATCTGGTGTGGTTTCCTCCGGGACGCCTCCCTAGGGAGGTGTTTCTGGCACGTCCAGCTGGGAGGAGACCTCGGGGCAGACCCAGGACCAGGTGGAGGGATTATATCTCAACACTGGACTGGGAACATCTTGGGATCCCCCAGTCAGAGCTGGTGGATGTGGCCGGGGAAAAGGAAGTTTGGGGCTCCCTTTTGATGCTGCTGCCCTCGCGACCCGACTATGGAAAAGCAGTGGAAGATAGATGGATGGATGGACTTTACTGCACTTATCACAACTGTAAGCTAAAGCAAATGTGAGTGTAGACCTGGCATCACATTGATCTACCAGGGAACACAATTCATTAAAAAAATTGTTTCTTAAAGCTCCAAGATGTAAGATTTTTTGAAAAACAGAAAGATAGACTTCAGTAAAGAAAACATCTGTAATCTCTCCATAATTTACCCTATTCATCAGAATTGTACAAGAATATGATTAGTTATGATTAGTGTCTTGGCTTTTCAGTCAACAATCGCTCTTGGGCAGTGATTGCCTACAGAAAACCTTTCATATGATTTAATTCCAAATTCTTGTCAAATCGATACGTGAGAAATGAGAAATTACGTGTGCTATTTTCATTCATCTTAGGTTCAACAGCTCTTTTTTTTTACCAGATCTTTTAGTTTTCTAATAAACAAAATATCACATCGCACATCCGAGTCCTTATCAGCTGTTGTTCTGTCTCTCCACCATGCAGCCATCATAGTGTATTCTATTTGTTCTTTTGCATTCATTCCATCAAACTCATCTCTCTTCTGTCATAAATTTGTCAATGTTGGTTAGAGCTTGTTGAGATCGCCATGCAGGGAAGTTAGAATCGTTCCAAAAGGCTGCAGGGCAGCACCAGCTTGAGGCAAGAAGTTAAGTTCTGCTGTGATTTTTTTTATTTTTTCAAAAAAAGTGACAACTATTCTCCAAAGGTTGCACTGTTGGCATGTTTAGAGAAATTATACATTTCCAAGCTGGATGGAAAAATCTTTGGTGCAACTTTAAAAAGCAGCCCTCTTGAGCTCTTACCAATCACTATGGGTGGGAACACACAGCCTGGTCATTATTTCTATCCCTACAAAGTCCAGCTCAACAAGGGTGATGACTAATCTCCCCATAATGACAGATGCCTCGACCTCAAGCTCTTCACCCAGACACATCTGTGCTAAATTTGAGCAAATAATTCAGCAAGTAAAAGCGTCTTATTAGGTGGGTGTTGAACTGAGGAGGCCAGAGATGAGCATAGGCTGAAGGATGCTATGGAGGAGATGTAGTCAGCATATGAATGTGACTGTGTCTGAGCAGAATCTTGGCTCTTTGAAAACCTTTTCATTTCTTGACAGCCAAAGATTTCCTTTCTTCAAAAATGTAGACTGACCTTTTGGAAATTTTGCTATGGAATAAAGCTTGCAATGTGTATGTAAGATGAAAAAAACCTTCTATTAAAGCTGGTGCAATGCGTTCAATATGCTTCCACTGCATGCCATCAGTGAGGCTTTGCAAAGCTGTGTCAGGAGTCACTGAACCTCACCAGAAATCAAATCAGATTTTGCTCGTAAAAATGCTAACATTTATATGCAGCCATCTCTCATTGCTGCTACTCTTATTGTCTGCTGGTTGTGTTGGCACTCACATGCTTCCACTACAGTTGTGTATTCATACTCCCCCAGAGACACTAGCTGTTTTGATGAATGGAAAGTGACTGTGGGCTTACAATATTAGGAGTGAGGAGTAAAAGTTCATTATGAGAGTGTTGATACAGGGGTGTGGAGCATTAATCATTGAGTCCCAAATGTCTTCAGGCATTGTGTGTGACTAAAACTTGTGCTCATGATGACTGAACATTCATTCATGCCGTTTCAGTTCAAACAGACTTTTTCTCTCCATTATGAATGTCAGACATACATTTGCAGCCTCACTAATTCAATTCTTCATACTTCCACTGACACTCTCCTCACACAGAAAATAATTGTAATCAGTGTCGACAATACACAATTCAAATTTGGCAGAAATGATTTTCTCCTGTTTGGAGAGTTGTACCAGCAGGGATATTTAACTGTAAATTCAATCAATGAATTTAATGTTGTCAGTTAAATCAATCTTATGTGTCTTTGCTCGTTCTCACAGATCCGTCTTCTCAGCTGAGGCAGAAGCCGCCGACTACCGACCTCTGCTACAAGACTGAAATCAGTAGCCTGATGGACTTCAACTCTCCGGAGGCTTCCCTAGACAAAGGTAAGGCCTGATAAGGACTTCTACACAGAAGTTTCTTCACTTAAAAGTGTTTTTATTCCTACTTTGCCTGTATGAAAGGATGCAGTGGCAAGGCAAATAGGTGTACGTGGTACTATATAAGGAAAACACTTCTATTCATGTAATATCACAGACATCTCGTTATCTGTGATATTACATCCAGACATCCAGCTAGTAGTGTCCATTATTTTGTGTCCTTTAGAGTTCATTAGAAATCATCTTCCTCCAAGCCAAATCACTTTTCCCTGTTTCTACCACAAATGGTCCCAGTAACTTCTGGTTTTCAATTATTATTCAGAGATGAGTGTCGAGGTATTTTGGAAAAAATAACCAATGGCCTTTGGGAAATGGACGTCAGTGTCATGCATTAAGCATACATTTTAGCCGTGTGCTTTATCTACAAGATGAAACAGTTTTATTAAATACAGACATTTGTCATTGTTTAGTCGGGGAGAATGAGAACCCTTGAGGTATTTAACATATCTTTCCTAACATTGTGCATCTTCATTGTGACTATTTTATGTGATAGCAATGCAGTGTTAATGCACAAACAATATATTTTTCGGCCTTTTATACAATCCTGTGGAAATTAAGTAGCTGCATGAAGCTGGATTTCATTCACAAAGAGCTGACACAAGAGGCACGTATGGTTTGCATCACTTCCAATCGATAGAGCACCAGTTTTTGTAAGAGTGGGCATCAATTACACACTATTATAGTTAACGGCTGCTTGTGGACCCAGGGAGGCTTTTGTATAAAATTTTTTTTTTAAAAATCACAGGCAGCATTTTTAAATAAGACAATAGAATAGGCTGTACTTTCATGCTTGGAAA
This sequence comes from Antennarius striatus, assembly GCF_040054535.1. Classification (NCBI taxonomy): domain Eukaryota; kingdom Metazoa; phylum Chordata; class Actinopteri; order Lophiiformes; family Antennariidae; genus Antennarius; species Antennarius striatus. Next base: position 16,987,079 of record NC_090777.1, on the reverse strand, counting down.
GACCGACAGGGCACAAATGATAACTCTCACTTTTCAGAGTAATGATACACTGAACAAATAATATTCCTGACTCAAAATGTTTAAAAAAAGGATATAGAAATGTTTAAATTGTATTTGTAACAGTAATGTAAAAATATATAGTGGCATTTTTCACAATGTTCAATTCAGCTGGCTTAGTTATCTGCTTTCTTTGTGTATACATTTCATACCTTCCACTGTCTAGACTGTGGTCCTGTCAACAGGGAACACCATCTACCCACCATTCTTCTTTTGGTGGTCTGATATTATAACGCCTGCCCAAAAGTAGCCTGTACACATTAAAGTCTGTATTTATTCCCACACTGTTATTGAAGAAGGTGACAGAGGGGTCCCACAAGGGGTCCCACAGACATTTTTCTAGTGTCTACATGGAAAACCATGTTCTCCTGCATTTATGACAAGAGTGTCTTTGTAGGGGCTGGAGCCTTGCAGATAATCAGTAGCTATCTGTGGCACCACTACAAACAAATCTCTTGGATTTTGTGACTTCTGTAAAGCTGCCACATCCACTATGGATCCCTGGTGTCACCCAGGGAATCTTTGCTCATTAAAGTGTCCTGCTTTGGGTCTATTTGGCTGCCAGCTCTGTCGTCTCTTCTATTAGCATCTGTCAATGTTTCAGTGATAGTGCGAGCCTCTCAAGTCCTCGTCAAAAGCAGTGGAACAAAGTTTCTGGGTTTTTGGTTATCCTGATATGAGGTTTTTATCCTTTCTGTTCTGATCTACAGTGACAGAGAGCTACATAAATTCAAGTACCCGGACAAGTACCGTTTTTAGGTAAATGTACTCCAGTGCTTCCATTTTATGAGCTGCATTTAAATTGAAAATAGTGTACTCCAACATGTCTTTAGTAATAGTGAATAAAAATAATTTAGTTTACAATTAAACTTCATCTAAGTCATTCTAAGTTTTTAAAATTGACTGACAATCAATATTTATTTAAATTCGATGAAGAAGTGTGAAGACACATACGTCTATTGAAACAAAAAATGTGCCACAATGAATTACTGTGAAAATGTATTGCATGAATAGGTTGAAAACATATTGTAATCAGAGAGGTGTTTTGTTGATTCTGGGGACGCGAAATACCCAAGTCAAATGGCTTCCACCCATCAGCCCTTAATTTTTGGGATGTTGTTGATGTTGCAAATGAGATGTAGTGGTAATGTCTGTTGTAATAACATGTCCCCCCAAAAAATAAACTAAATAAATGCTCTTTGAAGTACTGTACAGCTCAAAAAACTCAGTTATCCACTCAACTTTGATACTTTGGACATGATATTTGTAAAGAACATAACTACATGGGCTATGGAATTTTATAGGAATTTATAGGGATCAGATATATTTACAACAATTTCTACACACACACACACACACACACACACACACACACACACACACACACACACACACACACACACACACACACACACACACACACACACACACAGTGTCATTTCCTGGGTGCAGAAAATGTGCAGACTCACGCAGAACTCAGACCCACTTACTAACCATTCCTGCAGTGACCAAGGCCATGCACATCAACGGAGGTTTCATCAGAGTGAGATTGGTGAGCTGAGGGGATGTTATCAGCAAATTCATCCCAGGGTCCAGGGTGAGACAGAGACAAAGAGACAAGGAAGAAGAAGGGAAGCAAATGTAAGCAGTGAGTACTGTATCATTATGGAGACAGGTGCTGCCTCTATACAGTACATTACCAAGGAAGGCCAGTGAAAAGAGGTCAAACAGGATGTCCAGATAGAAGGAGAGGCAGAGGAGGATAGGGGGAAAACAGTGAATATTACTATGAGGACGACAAGGTGAAAGATGTGCAGTGTCACCTTTAAATGTAAGATGAAGAGAGAACACTGTAGAGTGGGGTGGGGGTGGGGGGAGGTGGATGTAGGGTGGGGAGGGAGATGGAAAAGAACAAAAAACCTGCAATGGGGGATGTGAGGATGGAAGTGTTGGTGGAGGTGCATATGCAAAGTGATCTCTGGGGAGTGCATTTTTCTCATATGCCGACACTTTCCAAAACACCTACCTCCTCTGAAGACCTCGTACAGCCATTGGGAGAGTGCCGCTTAAATTGCCACCAGCAGTAATCCACTGTAATTTATGTACATTAGAAATAGCTACCCAGACAAGCTCAGTTATAATGGCTGTAGCTTGAGCTATGCTAGATATATCACTCATTTAATTATTCTCTAAAGCAATATACAGATATTGTTCTCCTTCGGAGTCAGTTTTGGAGGTTTTGCGCACTCTGTGATCAAAATCAGCCAAAAATATTCACATCCATGTCTATTTGCTTTGTCCTAAAGTGACACAGGAGCTGAGCAGCATTCCGAGTGTTTTTTCTCTCCATTAAAGGGGAATGCTTACAAGTGGAACTTAAAAGTCATAAGGTCACAACTGTCAAGAGTTAATTTAAGCAGTCATCAAGACAAGCGTTATTCAACCTTGTTGCTTTTCATCTTCTTTTTTTTTATTATATACAGTATATCATTTATATTATCTAAGCCCATTCAATGGTAGGTTGCACCATCAAGGCGTACATAAATAACCAGACCTTCTAAAGCTTTACCTTTAGCTCTGCAAAGAGCTGCATTGTGGTCCAAATTAGGTCCGGAGCTGTGCTGTTCGATTAGACCACCTTTTAAACATAAACGGTAGACATGCAGGTTTAAAAATATATGTTAGTAGATGTCCATCCAAAGCACACTATCTCTCACTCATTTCATCTCAGTGATGGTTGTGTGTAATGGGTCTCCCAACATTACCTGATGCCAGACTGAGTGTGAAATCTTTCTGAAAGCGCATCACTCTCTTTTCGTCAAATGGACCACAAACAAATCTGCACTCAGTGACCCTTGACAGCAGAGCAAGCCCTCAATTTGCTGAATAATGTCATATTTCGAAGTCACAGAAACATGTTAGATATGTTTGTATACTTTATTAAAATATATGTTCCATGCAAGTTTACTTTTTATGGAACCAAAAGTGATACTTTCTATCATTTATGCTGCAGTATGTTACACACCATGCTTCAGATATGCTTTATCATGTTTTACATTAAATGTAATAATAGATGAACAAGACCACCTCATATATACTTCAAATGTACTTAATCTTTTCTTCAGACTTAGATTTTTATCATAGGTATTTAAAAACATACACCTACTGTTTGTTGGACACCACTGGTTAAAGATTTTGTCAAGTTGCTGACTTTTCAAGGCCTGGTTCTTTGCCACCTCCTACCTGGCTATGAAATAAAAACCAGCTTCTCATTTAGTATGGATCCTGGAAGGAGTTTTCTCCTCCAGTACAAGTATTTTGAAAACGTTTTTACTGTGTCCCGTTAGATGCTCTTGGACCCTGAGTCTTACAAATCTTGCCCTTGTCCCTAAAGTGAGAGCCGCGTCAGCGAGTGTTGTTGAGCATTAATTCAACAGGGGGATGTGTGTGTGACTTTGACAGAGAGGTGGATGTGGGCACCCAATGTGACTACCATTGTGAAGAAGTTGTCAAGCCAAAAGTTGATCTCAGTTTGTGTGTTCGTCTTTGTAACACAACTCATCTATAACATTGGAGCAGGCACACTTGGGTTTTACAGAGTGTCTGCCTGGACTCCATCCAGGATCAACTGTATGCTCCTTTTCATCAACTCTACAGAATCATTCAACATTAGTTAATGTGTATGCGAGCTCTGCCAATTGTCCTATGCTCACCAAGATGTATTAATCTTATCTTAGCATCCAATGCATTTTAAGATTTTTAAACAAATAAAATTATCATGCTGCACAACAAAAACAAATTCACTAGTATTAAGCAATCTTCTCCTTAACTGGTTGTTTTCAGTCACTCTCTTCATTTTTTGCAGTACAAGACTGAGAACATTACCTCATTACCTCAGACAGAAAACTATGCATCAGTTGAGGTCAAGGTGAGGAGCCAAATCCAGCCAATGGCCAGAGACAAGGGAGCAGTTCAGTGATTCAATAAACTAAAACCATAAATCAGACAAGCAATCCAAAAGTTTTCATAAAAACCTCAAAGACATGCTTTAAATAGCAGGCAGGCAGTGAGTCTACGAATCCAATCCAAAAAGGTAACCAACTGCCAAAAACAGGTAGGATAGATCCCTATGAAACATAAACATAGACAACGAGGGAAGACTGAATACAGACAGGTAACGAAAGAAGATAGAGAACAGGTGGCACAAAGAAGAGCACACAAAGGAGGAAAAATGGAGATGGAAAACTGACTAGGGACAACATAAGGGAGACACAATGATAATCTATCTATCCATCCATCTATCTAAGCTCTGCAGTGACGAGTTGACAGTCTGTGTCCCGGCACACAAGTTGAATTGACTTCTAATCTTGCTGTAATTGTCTGTGTTTTACTCCCACATCTTTCTCACATTAACAATGACACTCAGATGTCTTCTTGGCAACGGTGCTTGGTGCTGCTGTCACTTAAGGATTTACGTGAAATGACTGTAGATGCAATGATTTTCATTTCAGGGACAGTGCTCTCAGCTCATCAACTCTGAGCATCACATAACTTCATGAAGCTTTTTCACCCAAACTGCTTTTTATATATTCAATTTTATAAAAAATTCACATACATCATTGCACTCTGATTCTTTGGAAAAATAGCTAATTGGCACTGCTTTTATGTGTCTTGATCCGTAGCTGGATCACTTCTTTGTTTCTTTACATCCTATCTTATATACTATATTTCCTAACACGTGGATATCATTAATTTCATTTATCTATTAGAAAATCTTGTGGCTGCTCCGTGGTGCACTGGCGTTGTGCCCGGAGTGTCCCCCGCCTCACGCCCTATGCCAGCTGGGATAGGCTCCAGCTCCCCGTAATATGCTATGGTGGATACATCGGCGGTTCATGAAAATGTATGTATGTACAGTATGTATATTAGAAAAGCTTTCCATTTGCTCTGTGTTCGAGCTATTTCCCTTCTTTATTAGTCTTCTCTTCTTTCTTTATTGGTCCTGAATGACAATAATGGCATTTCCTTCCTTGCATGACCTTATATTTCAAATTAAATTATTTTAGAAAAATCCCCTTCCTACAAAATGAAATTTACCACTAAGTAATTTTTTGTGCATGCATGTAGTAAGTGTTTTACATGCATTCATTTTACAACATACAGCGTCACTTTATAAGTGACACTTTTTACCCTCCTAGATTCTCTATCAGAGTCACCTTTCCAAGAATGGGGGAAATTGCTGAGTCATCCTTATCCTCGGGTCTGTAATCTTAACCCATTTATGGGAGTAGGCAGAAGTACATGATGTTCTTTATGGCCAATATAACCACTGTAGCAGGCTTCTTCTTTGGCATCAAAAGACATTTGTTCCCATTTCACATAATGGCATTGTGACTGTAAGAGGAAAATATAGTAGAGCCAGAATCAATGACTGGATTCCAATTGTGTAGTAGAAAGTCCTCAGTCTCTCTCTCTCTCTCTCTCTCTCTCTCTCTCTCTCTCTCTCTCTCTCTCTCTCTCTCTCTCTCTCTCTCTCTCGCTCTCTCGCTCTCTCTCTCTCTCTGTTTGTGTGTGTGTGTGTGTGTGTGTGTGTGTGTGTGTGTATCAACTGAACATCCTACGGGAGTTATTGATGTGGGATCAATAGGTATTTGCATCCACACACATGTTCCTCACACAATCACTCATGCTGTCATCTGGCGTCTCAAAAATATAGTTAATCGTACACTCAGCCCGTCCCTTTATCTTTTAATCTGTTGCAAATCAGTTGAGCGTAGAAGACAAGGCAGATGAGCTGAAGCCCTCTATGGGCCACAAACACCCCTTTGAGGAGGCAATTTTCAATTAGTCACATTGTCCATTGTGCACCAGCACAATAGTCAACAAGAGTATTTTCTGTAGTTGTTTAGGCAGGAGGGATAAAACACTGAATGATTATAATATGTCACACTTTACACAGAACCCAGTTAGCTTTTATGGCACATATTGTGATTGACTTTGAAATAATAGCATAACAATGATAGACTGGTTTTTCGACCACTGAATGAAAGTTCAATGTGTTGATTAATCTTTTTTAATTATTTTTTGTGGGATAAAAGATTCAAACCGTCTGTCCCTATCACTGTTTTCACAGCCTGTTAATAGGTGTTCAGAAGACATTGTCTGAGGCCTGCAGCAGCTAGAACATATTTTTCTGGTCAGCGGTGAGATAAGGAGGCTCCAATTAGCTTTTTAATTAAGTATATTTTGATCATTTATTATTTTCGATTAATCGATGAATACATTAAAATCTTTTTAATGGAGTTTAATTAAATCACTTCTCACAGTCTGCATTGTTTTCCAATTCTAATGGAAGCAGCACATGTATAAGGTTGAGACCAAAGTGGCCTCGTTGATTAATAGAGCTTAAGAGAATGTGGACTCAGCACAGGCCACCAGGATGCCCATGAGGCTCCTTTCACTTATGGCAAGTGCAAATTCATTTTGAATTTGCAGCAGCAGCAGCATACTGGCCATGTGGTCATAATAATTGTTATAAATACAGCAGAATGATCATATGGAAGTGTGAGATAGGAAAAGCTTACAGATGTTTAATTAGTCATTAGAATCTGATTTTATTACCTTATAAAATATTTATAGTAACACAAATTATGTTCTGTTGAGAATGTGAAGATTCCACAGAGAACTCTGGTTTAGTTTTACTTATACTTTAATGAAAAGGACACAACTTCAAGATGCTTTTCAATCAGCCTTTTATGTGAATATGCTTGATGAACGGAACACATCTATGATCCGACTCATTATCTTGTGTATTTCAAGTGGTTTTTATCCCTTCACCTTGCATGTCGATGAATGAGGAATCATTCATAAACAGGCTTCTCCCCTTTGTTTAAAATCAGGATTTTCTTCAGTTTTAGTCCTTTCACATTAATCTTCAAACTACAAGCCACTACAGGGATGGCTTGAACGCAACAAGCAGGCAGTGTTTGTGTGCACAAACAGCACTTCTGTCTGCACATTTGTGAACTTCAGTTTGTTCGCTTTGCAAGCCAAGCAAGGAACTTAAAGATCAATCCATCAATCAATGAAGTTTATTTTATGTAGCATTTAATCATGGCAACAGACATTTCAAAGCGCTTTAACAGACAGAAAAACCCAACTGAACCCCCCAAAGCAAGGATTAGCGACAGTGGTGGGGAAAAACTGCCTCGTTGAGGAAGAAACTCCAGGCAGGACCCAGACTCTTTTGGGTGGCCATCTGCCTTGACTGGTTGGGTGGAAAAGAAATAAAATGAAGATAAGGACAGGGTAAGAGAAAGAGAGAGACAGAGAGAGAGAGTGGCAGATAGGCCAAATGGAGTCAGTGTCTTTATGGTTATAGTAAGGCAATTTGATGCAGGCGCATCAAATGTTGTCTTCAATATATGTTCCCAATCATGTAGTTGGTTAATTCAAGGCACAATTACAGCTGCATGGATAACTGTATGGTGGCACGGAGGAAGAAAGGCAGCAGGACCCCTGTGAGGGGTGACACTGGTGGGATGGGAGGAGCAGGTCCACAGTGGATGGGCGGATGAGTGGTGAACCTGAGAAAACCTCTGAGGACATAAAGCACAGAGACTCCAGGGAAGAAGTTGAGTTAGTAGGATGTGATTGGAGACTAGGAGAGAGAAGTTGGAGAGGAGGAGGAGTAACAGAAAAGGTCAGAGAGAAGGAGGAGCTCAGTGAGTCTTGATGTTGAGTCTCCAGCAGTGTAGGTCTATAAGAAAAAGAATTTAGTAGCCTAAACTGTCTTCATTGTAAAAATTTTTGAAAAAGAAATGTTTTAAATCAAGTCTTAAATAATGAGAGGGTGTCTGCCTCCCGAACTGAGGAAGGGAGGTGGTTCCACAATAGAAGGGCTTGATAGCTAAAGAGATGTAATTAAACCAAATTGTATAAAAGAAAGTTTTTATAATGAGATGTAAACATATCTGGTTTATGAGAATTTCAAGAGGGAGGGGGATCAAATGCACCACTAGATGACAACTCACCATATTGCAGATCTAATCCACCCTTTACTGCCATGTCTGACTGCAGAAAAGTAAACAAAAACATGACCATCCATCTCAACTGAGTGTTTTCCCCTGCTGTGGTCATTTTAGTAGCGCTCAAGGGTTTTTAATGACACCTTGGGTGTTCGTTTAAACATATCAGGTTACCAAGACCCTCAGGCAGATCACCAGCTGGCAGACGGTGCTGCACTACCTGCTGCTATCAGACTACACCCACAGTGACACTCACCTCTGTGTAAAGCAACACCTACACTGAGCTCCTCCCTCCGTCTGGGCATGAGTATGAAATGTGGGAATATCATGACAGCCCTACTGAGCTCCTCCTCCACCTCTTCCTCACCTAGTAAACCATTTGTATTGAGGGGGAGGAGCCAATTGCACTGGATTGCTGAAGCCATAGGAGTCAGTTTGAACAGGTACACTGGGAGAGGGGAATGACACAGCGGCAGCTGCTGGATGGATTTCCTGTCAGCAGCTGAGGCAGATTTTAATGGGGAGGAAAGGTTAAAAGTGGTCCTGGCTTGACTGAAGGCAACTTGAGAAAGGAGGGTTTTGGGATTTTATCTGTGCGTTTGTGTTGAAAGTCTCCAGCACACTCCTGACACATCCTGGAATCTCCTGGAAAACTCCCCTCTGAGAAGGGGATGAAGTCGGGTGGGGAGGAAAAAGGAAAATGTGGTGAGTGAGTGGAAAACAGAGCAGGTGCTGTTTTTGAACAACGGTATCTTTTAGATGAGATTCAGTTCCACCATTGCAAAGTATTTTGCAGTGAAAATGAGAAGACAGAAAACAACAGGTACCAGGAGGGGAGATTCTGACAGCCTCATTTTCATTTTGTGACAGTGAGTTGGCCGAACTCTCACCTGTTTAGGTGCTGAGCTGTTGGGGGACTTTAACCTGTCCTGATCTCAGAGTGGTTATCACTTGAACATGAGGGCAGAGGCTCATTTGTTAATTCAGTATTTTGTGCTTAGTTGTCTAATGTTAGGTTATATCAGCACAGTATTTAATCTGAATTCACCCATGCCTGCTGGGAACCCAAGCAGTGACATTTATATGGTCACATAAAAAGGCATTGTACTCTGTTTATATTGTCAACATTGTGGTCTAGGGTTGCTGGCTGCACTTTTTAGACTGAATGCATCTACATTCACAGGAATAGTTGCTGCATCAGCCAGAATTGTTGTTTAACTGGTAGGCATTAAATTACAACAGCTGAGAAATGCTGCAAATGTGACAACACCTTGAGGTATTCTGTTTTTCCTCTAAATACCTGCATTTTTGTCTGCATGCTAGTCATTCACCTACCCTTCAACCTTGGCCTAAAGTCAGCCGGGCTATTTCACTAGGATGACTTAAATCACGACAGATGAGTACTGTTGCAAATGTGAGGTTATAGTATGTTGAAGTTTTTTTGTTCCATTTTTCCCTCTAGATATATTTTTATATGCATATCAGCTGTTCACCTGCCCCTCAAGCTAAAAATAGCTCAAATATATTAACTTTTTGTGACAACAGCCCAAAAAAGTGATGAAAAACTGGTTGAAGTTCTTTCAATCATGTCATTAAAAATCTTTGAAGTTTACCCACATGTGTGACACAATTTGTCTTGTCAAAGCAAACAAACACCTTGTGGCTATGGTTGGCTGTTTTTACCTAACCTTTATCATGCTTGTGTTTTCACAATGTGTTCAGTTACTCACCTTTTATTATTTCTGTCACAGCCTCTGTGGTTACTCAAGTCTGTCGCCGCAAACTGAAATTGGCCATTAGTCACGCTTCCATTATGGCTTGCTTGGAACATAATAGGTACAATCATGTATCCGTCGACTGTTGCGGCTGATTGCTGAGCAGGATAACAGAAATCCTCTACTGTTGGTCTTGTTAGATCGCACCGAACCCACAAAATTCTGCCTGTCAAGCGACGTACACCTTAGATCACTTAGGTCATGTAGCTCCTTTATGTCTCAAGGCTGTTGCTCAGATGAGTGACACAGATGACAAGATGTCACAGGAGGTTTAATCCTGTGGATTAGCACTTCCTGTAAAACAGAAGCTGGCTCACTCAGTGAATGCATTTAAATACGTCTATACCCTTGAAGGTGTCCATCTGCGAAATTATGTCTTTGTTTATGCATTGTGTGCATGCCTGTGCCTGCTAGCAGCCACGTCAGTTTGACAGCATGATTGCAAGAGTTTTGTCGTAGATGTGTGATTGCCCTCTCTCGCTGATCGTGCTGCAAGAGTCTCTCCCTCCAGTGCTGGCTGTTTTCCCCCCATTGTGGCAAAGGCAGAAGATGATTTGAAACAAGGTGAATACAATGAGTTGCCCACGGGTATTAAGTCAAGGGAAAAGCTAAAGTAAAAATAATTGTTTGTCAGATTTGCTATGATTTATAAAGAATTTTGATTTCAGATTGATTTTTTTCCCGCATGATGTTACATCCATCTCTCTTTTTCTGTTTTAACACATTCACACAAAAGAAACATGTTAATTTAGCTGCTTACGGTGTCGCCATCATAAATCAGATTGATCCTAATGTTGACTGCTGTACAGATACCATCCATTCCTCCTCTCCTCTTCAAAGATTCCTGGATGGGTGACAGAACTTTCTCTCTGTAATTTGCTGAGAAGATAAATCAAGTATGAAACACATCTCAGTTTCACACTTCCACTCGTTACAGCTGGAAGTAGTGATAGATGGGATCTTGTTAAGTCAGGAGACAGCTGGGACCTCCATTCTTTATTTGTCGCCTAAGTGTCTTTGTTGTCTTTCTGTGACTTTTCTAGGTGGCATTGTATTTTTAGCAGCAGACACACGTTTGTTGTGTTGGCTGACTGAAGGCAGCACAGGGTTTCCTCGCGCTGGTAGAAGCCACCTAGTACATGTACACTGACTTTGTGTACATGGGCCCTTGATGAAATATAGCTGGTGACACTATTTCCAACCTTTCATTTGCCCCCCGCTATAAATAACTACACCTTTTCCCTTTAGCACAAAAGATCATTTCTCAGCTATACATGCACACAACACTGCGCTACCACACAAGCACCGACACATACCTCTTTGCTACCTGCTTCCACTTAGCAAGATGGATCTCTACCCCAAACACAGCTTGCTTCTTGTTCCTGTTGCATCAGAAATGGTTGCTTTGTTATTTACTCGACTCAACTTCATGAACTGCAAAAATATCTTCTGACAACAACTCCATTTTGCCTAACAACACGCTGGGAAATCAAGATGAACACAACAGCAGCACAGTAGCAAAGTGCAACAGTAAAAGGTCCCCAAATGGTTAAAACAGATTGCTGAATATTAAACGCCTGTGTACCTGAATTCAGTAAATGCTGTTTCATGTCACAACTGAATGGATGACATGGTGGCGTTCACATTATAATTCCAGCACAGCTCATCAAGCATATCCACAACAGCAATTATGGCATGGCCTGATACAACCTATTAGCATTCTCATCATGTTTGGTATAAGCGGTCCTGAATGGAACCATAAGCTATAGCTTCTCTGTGGAGGAAGCGCCGATTTATTAACCCACCAGACTGTAGTGTACACTCAAGGCTAGTAGTTAATATGCTAAACAAGCAAATACTGCATATTTATGCAATCACAGTCTCCTATACACCGTCTATTTATTCTGTGTGGATCAAAATTTAATGCAACTTGAATACATACAAATAGAGCACAAGAGAGTGATAACTAACACTGTGCTACTAAGATCATGAAGGACAATATTTGCTCTATTATCACATCCATGGAACGGTTTCCATTTGGCTTTACTTACAGTCCAACTCCCCCAGTTGTATTTAATGGCTCCATCCATCCATCATCCATCCATCCATCCATCCATCAGCCATCCTTGTATAACAGGCATTTTATCTTCCATTCAGCCATTCATCCCTCATGACCTGAACAACAGCTCTTCCAGTTACATGGAAGCTCTGCTGCTAATCTCGAAAAACAGACTGTTTGTGGTCTTCATGCCATAGATGTTTGATAGACAAGCCTTTTTCATGGAATGTACTGTATGGTGCTGTATATACGCTAGAATTTATATGGAGGCACACACACACACACACACACACACACAAACATCACACACACACACACACACACGCACACACACACACACACACACACACACACACACACACACACACACACACACACACACACACACACACACACACACACACACACACACATTTGGAAGTTTTGCTCCTTTCTGAGAACACCAATGCAAGTTCTGGCTAGTGTGACTGATATCATCCGCAGACACACTGGAAGGTTTTAAGCCCTTGGATGCAGATCGCAGTGGAATGCAGCTGCGATTATGGCCTATCTTTTTCTTTGATCAGTCTTTTTCCTCGCTGTTGAGCCCCGTTCTAACCCCGCTCTCACTGAAGTTCAACCCCCATTACTCCAAGGACCTGAAGCATGAAATAGGCTTGCCAGCATGTGGATGTCAGATTCTGTGATGTTAAAGCATGGACGACTCAACACTGGCCTGCTACAAGGGAGGGACTCATGCAGGCAGCAACATCACCATTTAAGATGCCTTTGATGGGAACGACTGGTAACGGCTGCTTTTCTTGTTATTTTGATATTTAGGAGTTTGTACCTTTCAATCATGGATGTTATTTTGGATTTTTTTTTTTTGTAATGGGCTAAATGATGCCAAATGCTCAACACCAAGCAAAGTGTTGGTGCACTGACATTCCTTATTTCTTTTTATGATGCTCCACCTCCAGACTGATCATGAAATTAAATGAGGCTATAGGGATTTGAAGGCTTACCATCAGACGGGTTAGCTCATCAATAAATAGCAATCCATCTCTGTATGTGTTATCCTGAATACCAATATCTCTCCATCATCTCCGTTAACAGAGAATATTAGAGCCTAATTTCTATGATGGAGTGCTCCAAGACAAGGTGTGTTTCTGTGTTCTTCTCTTTTTTTCGGTTTTCATGAGGCGTGACCCTGTCATCTCCTCGGGCGATGCGGGGAGATTGTTCTTCTCGTGAGAATTGACTAACTAATCCAGATGAAAACACTCCCAGACCAAGCAGACGCTGCAGACTGGCCTCATCAGTCAGAGTTTAGGCGTTACTACTGTCATGAGCCCCTGATGAATTTGCTATCAATGGCCCATAAAGATGAGGACGTGTTTGTGGTGTATGTGCTAGTGTTAGGGGGGTGGTAGCTTGGGTGGTATGGTTTGTTTCTAGGCAACTTTGAACTCACTTTTGTTTAGTATGATTGAAAATCAGTGATCATGGTCTTTGAAGTTTCCTGAATTTTCTAATTGATGATGCTCATAGTTGCCTTTGCAGTGCAACATAAGTGCATGTTGATTTAAAAAAAAAATGCACGCATTTTCTCATTGTACCTTAAGCAACAACAAAAAAAGAAATACAAGTTGCTTGATGTTCAGTGTGGTGGATTTTAAAAGTCCATTTTCTTCAGTGTGTTAGCTTTGTTATATTCTTTGCAGAACAGACACACAGATGCAAGACACCAAACAGGTTGAACAAATAAGAAGTGACCTTTAAAACATGCTCTGCTCCCAGTCAAGAATCATCAGAAACGAAGGCTTCAGGCAAATCTATGAACAGAAAAAGATTCAAAAGCAAAACTAAAAAGAAAAGGACAACAAACTAATGAGTGAAAAAGGGAAAGTAAAACTAAATAGACAAAAAATTAAATTACGAGGGAAATACGGTTGAAGACAAAATATTAATGCTGGATATAAAATTTAACATGAGACGTGAGCAGAATGAACTACAAATACTAAACAAGACTACAACCAACCCAAAGATCTGTACAAATTTCATGCACTGCTTTGGTAGGAAAGGTCTCCAAAGGGCCAAGATTAATCAATATCCTGACAAGCATTCAATAATGTGTGAACCTAACGGAGTGCGTCTTTGACTTCAGAATGTTCCGCATGAGAGAAAATGGATCCACTTTTCAGCTTTTTAAGTAGAGTAACTCTTCAAATTAATAGTCAATGCTCTTTTGTTGTTCTCTTTGACTAGACGGATGGACTCATGCAATGAGCATCCATTACACCACTGTGTGATAGCTGTTTCAATATCTGTCAGTTTTGTTACATCGTAGATTGTAGATAAAATCCATGAAATCCATGTACTTCCTGGGAGATTATCTCCACGGAGAAACAGAACCATCTCAGTGTGGGCACATTAGCCTGATGGCTCCCTGGCATGTTCAGAGAAGTAACAGTGCTGATTCTAATGGATTTTATTGGGGTCCAGCTGTTGAGTGCTGGCTTGGATGCGTTTTGCTGTCACAGAGACTGTTGAGGCAATAGGAATCACAGCAAGGCAAAATACTGACTGAGCCAATCCCTGCTTTAGTGAAAACAGAATATTTTCCTACAGATATATTAAATTCAAATAAATTATTTGAATTTCTATGAATTCCCTATGAATTCTCTTTTGCAAAGAAGTATGTTAAGTGACATTTCGCAGGTTTGGAATTTCGTAGGAGATTGAAATTGCCATAGCTGAAAAATATTCAGTGAGTTCCTCTGCTGCTTTCTGAGCACTGAGCCATAAAGAAGCTGTAACCCTCTGTGTTTGGCCTTGATGTGATTACAGAGTTATTTTAAAATAATTTTATAATAATTTCTAATCACAACAGCATTAGCATTCTAAAATCAATAACTTGCTCATTTTAGGTATATTCAAATGACTGCCGTGAGTGGAAAGCTTTTAACCCAGCATGACATCTTGGAAATGGTTTTTAGAGAGTATAATTATTCATGCAGGCATCGGATGAGTTGCCAAGTCCCAAACAAATAACAGCTGTGGGCTTTTGCCTCCTGTTTTGAAAAGATCTTGCTGCTCACTTCTTTGACCCCGACTACTCTTTTATACCCATTTTTATTTAACTCGTTCGACTTTTGGGTTTTTATTATGTCCTATTGTAACATACTCTGCATCAGGAAGGTTCATTTAGTTTTACAGATATTATGTTTTAGATAGATTGTTATGCTGCAGTAAGTTAAACATCACACACAAACACACACACACACACACACACACACACACACACACACACACACACACACACACACACACACACTCTCTCTCTCTCTCTCTCTCTCTCTCTGTCGGGATAAAATGTAGCATTTAATTAACAAGCTTTTCTTCTTCAAATTATCCTGCAAAGCAGACTGCACGCACTTTCCTTACAGTGTAAGATATAAGACGTAAGATATAATATATAACAATGGCCTAATAGCGCGGGAGTTGTCATCAGCATGATACTTCTAGCCTGTGCCGTTTGCCTCCTCTGCCAGCAGGCTGAAGGAGAATTCTGAGGAAACAATAAGCGCATTAATTGATTTTGTCTCCAGTAGCAGCCAAAAATCAAACCTCTCTTGGTGTTTCCCTGCCAGTCGCTCTGAAGAGGGAGAACCAATCTAAAAATTTACCCCTCAAGACACTTACTGTCATTCCCTATCAATTTTTGACCTCCAATCCCGTTCAAAGCCAAGTCCAATTTCAGCTGCCTCATAGCTACTGGACTCTGACAAATTGCTGGACCCCTTGCAACTTTGTTTTCTGAACCCTGCTGTTTTTGGGAGTGGCAGAAAAAGACTTGGAAAAGGGAAGAACAGTTCACAGGATGAAAGAATCTGTGGGTGACATTTTAGAGGTAGATTTCAGGAAACAATTTTAATCAGTTATTAATCTGACTATAATTCTATTTATATGAGTAATTATTAAAAATGTAGGAAAAATGTACTTGACAACTCACTGCCTTCAGATTTAATAATTTTCCAAATAACTTCCCAAAGGCCAAATAATTGTCATTTATCACCATAATGGACAAAGAAGATTGTTTTTTTAAAGAAGCATTTCACATTTGTGCTACAATTTAATTCATGTTGACTAACCAAATGTATGAGTAATTGGAATATAACTTCACACTGCAAAGTTACATGCAGACAAAGCCCCTCATACAGAGAAAATATGACCAAAATCATATCCCATAAAAACATAATGCGTGAAGATAGTGAGAAATCTGCTGATGACTGTACAGATTTCCTCACAATTGATAATTTCTAGAATTTATTTTATCCTCAGATGTGCAGTCTCTTATTTTTGCCCCATTAAATCCAGGAGAAGGGATGACAGATGTTTCGTCCTCAGAGTAGAGCTGAGATTAGAACATTTCTATGACTAGCTTCCACCGTACAAAAGCTGTTACATAAAGGGTGCAGGATTATTTAGGAGGAGAGTTTCAGCTATTTTTCTTGATCATACAAATAGGAAATGACACTGATCAGATTCATAATTCACTGGCAGCAACTTTGTGTCAGCTGATTCATAGTCACTATTATGCAAATGCACACATTTAAGTAGGAATTTACATCAGTGGCCGGGGATGGAGATTTTATTTACCGATTCAATGAATCATAATAACTTTAGGCGAGCGGTTTTTGGGGTGTTGGATAGAATTGAGGCTGAGATGGAGGGACAGTCAAAAAATGGATGTTTCTGTGCAGATCACATCAAAGAGACAAAGATCAGTTGTCATTAGCCTCAGTTTGTTGCCCACAGTACTTCATAGTTGCATAAGACTAAACTCTATATTTAAGTAATACATTTGTTTGGAAAATTAAAATCAAAGATGACAGGTCAAAATATAGAAGCTGTACAAGTTTAGTGCACGTCATCATGTGAATTTGTAGGTTAAAAAAATATTTTTCAGCATGGGTTGTCTTGTTCAGTTTGGCTGCCTTAAATAGTATCATAACAATGCATAAGTTGTTCCTTGGAAACTATGACAGCAGCTATGTTAACATAGAAAAGTCAGATGTTTTCAGAACCACACATCAAACAAGTCTGAAATAGACAAACTCTTGGTTTTCTTGCCCCTTATATTTTAGAACGATGTGCAGATGATATTTTCTGTGCCATTTCCGGGTGTGACAGAACTTTAAAATGGCTTCAACAGCCATAACATGTACACATTTTGAAATTGAATTATGCTTTTAAGAAACACACAATACACATACAGTAGATGAAGTCTTTGTGAATGATTGAGTGATGTGCTGCAAAGATAATTATGTTACTGTAAATTGATTTAATGTAAATCTGATAATTGTCGGAAAATACAATAAGTAAATAATGATAGCCTACTTTGGATGTTAGCCTTCAATTGGCTTCAGGTAATAATGTAGTTAAATCTCAAGCTGATATCTTGGATCATTGATATGTCAATGCTACAAGACACAGATGTGTGTGTGTGTGTGTGTGTGTGTGTGTGTGTATGAAATGCTTACATTTAGTAAGGTTGAAATCCCAAGAGGAAGTTTTTTTTCATTATAAATCTGAACATACTATATGTTAGACCACACAAAGTCAATTTAATCAAAAATAAAGAAAATTACATCAAAAATGAATATTATGTTGATATTTTAATGTGATGACAGCGCAGACTTATGCTAACTTTTTGTGGTTATATTTTCATAACTGCTGCCCCCAGGTGGCAAAAAAAAAAAATCCGTCCATTTTTAATGTCATCTCTATTGTGCATTTTTGGAGAAGCTCATCAATCTCCCACATATAATGGTAAGAATAATTGTGTTTCCAGCATTTTGGATCATTTGATCACTTCTGTTTCTTACACTGTACGACATTAGAGACATACTGTACTGTGTCATATTGTGATAGCTCAGTAGTTATTATTACACCATTGAACATGCTTTTTTTATATTGTACATATTTGTTTATTGTGTATTTTAGTGTTAGTGTTGGCTTTCTTTGAATTAAGTCTGGTATTTGCTCTCTGCATAATGCATTTTTTTGGGCACCAATCCTGCTTAATGCGCCTTCAATTTCCCCTTGGGGTCAAAACGTTTTTGAATTGAAATGAATTGTTTCTCATGTAAGTAGATTGTGATTATAAGTTAAGAAAATGTGGCCAAACTGCCAAAGAAGACTTAAAAATAGAAGACAAACTTCACTGTACAAGATGTATTGCAATTTAAATAGTAAAATATTTTTTATTGTCTATAACAGACATATATGGTGGCTGTCATTAGGATCAAAAGGTGTGTTGCCATGTCAGCCAGTGGAAAGGAGTTGAGGTTGAAAGGTGATCTAATGGCACAGCCTCTCGTCCCTGACAGAACTAAAACCATGATGGCAGCAGATTCTCCCCACTCCACACTAAACTCCTTCTTGTGTTGTCAAAGTTGCTGTTTGCTGGGAGTCTTCACACAATATCTGTTTTTTTTATAGTTATCATTTTGTTTTGTTTGGGCAGAAAAGTAATTAAAGCCAGAGGGCTTTTATTGACTGCTGTTGCTGAAAGGAGCCAAGAATTGCAGTCTAGGTTGAGATATGAAACATAAGACTGTGGCAAAATAATTTCACAAACACTGAAGTTGTTCACTCCCATTCTTTCCCCTTTGGCTTTTTTAAAAAATTTACTTGAAAAAACATTACCGTAGTCTATATTTAATATGAATAAATTATTATTTTGAGACTATTGGCTGTCTTCATCAAATTTTAAAATTTTCCAAAAAATGTTAGGGAAAAATTAATACTAGACTCAAGTAGCAAAATTATTAAGTTAATATGCATACTAAAATACAAATATACAAGCACACTTTTCATGACAAGCTGGCTAACATAACAGGGAGGCCCCTCCATGGGAATGGACTGCACTGCCTGGAGTCCTGGAAGGGAGAGCTGGAGAGATTGCACTTATCAGGAAGCTTCCTCTCATTTGTAATGCACAGCTACAGCACATGCTTCCTGCCAGCCTAGAGATGATGCAGACATTGAAAAATAGGTGGCTGTCTTCATTTCCCTCCATCCCGCCTCACCCTCCCCACACACCTCTGCCTGTCTTATCTAAAGTGCTCCAGCACATTGCCCATCTGCAGAAAAAGCGAGGGAAGACTGTAACATATGTGTTTCCACCTCACACTCTGTGGCATATTTAGCTATTACTATACTATATCTATATACAGTATATTGTGCATCTTATCATAGATGCTGGATACATGTTGGAATGTTATCATTTCAACCCAGTTTCAGTGTAAGCTTCAGTCTTGCGAATCTTAATTGCCTTTGTGTTTCTATCAGGGAGCGACAGTAACAACTGGTTGTAAAGACTATTTTTACCATCTCCACCTCCACATGTGTCTTTTCCTGCTTTTGTGTGTCTATCAGTTGCATCACTCATACAATCAACCCCAGATTTAGATGAAATTTTGTGTAGGTAAGTGTTCTTGGACCAAGACGCAGACAAATTACATTTTGAGCCACTGAACAGCACAGATAGTATGTGGTTTCTGCATCACCGATTAAATTTCTTCTTTGAATTTAGTGCTCTAGTGCGACATCTAATGGCAGTGATTGTAATTTATAGAACTTTTCAAACTGGAAATCTACACTGAGCTTCTGTTTAGGGTCTTCAGACACTATGTCTATGGAGTAGTGTAACATCCATCTATCCAGTTCTAATGGTGTTTTTGAGGAGAAGGATTCATGACTTACAGGGTATTTTTCTTTGCATGATTCTACTACTTTCAGGAGCAATGACATGAGCGAGGATCTGAGCTTCCTGCGTGGAGTCTCGGCACTCTGCGTTCTGTCTAGTTTTTTTGTCATGTTGTGTTTGCTGTTTGAGAGACACTGGAGGACATCTTCTGTAACTCCCCTGTGGAGGCTGAATGCAGTCTCTTTGGCATACTAAACCATTGGTATGAAATGTTAAAGGAATGTGCCAAAGACTCATCAGTGTCACTAAGACTTATCATCTTATTTCAAAAAGATAACTGTTAACAGCAAAAACAAATCCAGGAATAAATGGAATGATGAGAAGTACATCAGGATGTAGATAGATATGGATGAAAGTTCAGGTCAAAGCCAATGGACAACAAAAGTGTTGACCTTGACTGACAGATGGTTAAAGAACCTTCATGTTCCATATTGATATGTTTTCCGTGAACAATAAACATCAAGACAACATTAGGCAGCCAATTTGCCCTGCTCCCATTGTCTATTCGTTTTTGTGACCTTGTCTTTATTTATAATTTTGCAATGTTCCATATGATAATAAAGAGGAAGAGCAAAAGTCATGTTTAGTGTTTGTTAAAACAAAATGAAATGTTATTCAGCTTATTGGACGTTACTCTGTCAGGTAATGAAAAAGATACTTCTTACATAAAAAGTAAGAAAGTTCAACAGTAACTTAATCCACAAAATTCTAAACAAATGTGACCCCAATTTAAAGATAAATCAGAATTTTTATGCAATGTTTATGGCATCAGATAAAGATCTTTGCTAAAATTTATGACTCCCTGTGTTGTTGCCTTTGCACAATCAATATGTGCTAACATAATGGATAAGCTATTATGTTTGTTTCTAATATAGGATTTTTAAACACCATTGAAGTGTGTCTTGCAATTTTGTGTACCCAAAATTGGACAGCTCTTTGGTTTGTAGAAAAGATCAGCACTGCTTGAATAGTTCCGTAAAATGAGGTTCTATTATCTGGTACATTAAGTCTACCTCTGTGTAATGACACTACACCCACCGCCGTTTTTCTCTCGGCCCTTCTCCTAATGAGTTCTCTTACATTTCATTTTCAGTATTTAATGGGCAGGCCTTATCCTCGGCCTTGGGGGGCAGGTGCAGTGGCCTGTTTGTTCATTCAATCATCCACTGGTCATTTATTTCAGTTTCAGGAGGTGAAAGGAGATATAAAGTATTGCACATGGTGCGTAAAGGTTGTATGGACCCCATATGATCTATCATAGTTTGTTGAAACAATTTGTTGAAGCATCTATTTGATTTGAGCAACACATCAGTCTCAACTAGGAATGCAGGAAGACAGGAACATGACACGGGGTCAGCTTTAAGAGGAGCCAAGAGTTAACTGTGTAGAACCACAGGGTTAAAGCTGCTGATGAAGTCATGCATGCAAACATAAGTCAACAGAGAATACAGTACTCAAAAAACAGAAGTCATTTTTGAGCCTATGGTTATTTCAGGCAGTTTTGGCACTATTTTATGTCATTGTGTTATTATTGTTGAGTACAACATCATATTGTATTCATTTTTTTCTGGAAAAACCCACACATTATAATTCTACACATTCTGGAAGTATCAGAAATACATCTCATAGATCCACACATGGCCCTGGACCTGTAACCATCCGCTTAATTTGAAAAGGTGACATTCTCTCAGTGGTAGAGCGCGCGGTAGGGCGGGTTGTTCAATGATCTGAGATCGGCAGTTCCATTCCCGCTCCTGCCCAAAAAAACACCCGGAGGTGAGCTGACAGTGGGAGGTGTCAGCTCACCTCCGGAGCACTGCCAAGGCACCCTTGAGCAAGGTGCTGTCCCGCTTACAAGTTGCTCATTTGGGGCGCACCAATAAAGGAGCTGCCCGCCACTCTACCTCCTCTGCAGGCATACAGGCCCCATGTGTGTGTGTTTGTGTGTTATGGGCCTGTACACACACACACACAAACACACACACACACACACACACACACACACACACACACACACACATATATATATATATATATATATATATATATATATATATATATATATATATATATATATATATATATATATATATATGTATGATTTGAACTAATTAGTATGCTACTAATTATAATACTATAATAGTAATTATAATCCCTGCAGGGATTATAATTAGTATATAACATTTAAAAAAAAAAGAAGTATTTTTATCAAATTTTCAGGGTTTCTTTCCACTGGAATTGTTGCTTGCATAAAAGAAATTCATAACCTCTTACTGTTTCATTGTTTTTACAAATAAGATCTGGGTTTAGGACCATGGCCACTCTGCATACATTTCTGTCACTACAGCCACCATCATTTTTTACGCGCGAGAGAATAAACAATATAAAATGAAAATCTGTTGCAAAGATGCTCTTTCTAAAAGAACGTCCAAATAAGAGGCTCAATTATTGTTCATTTCCACTGGAGATACTCCACCATAAGTGTCAGAAATTATTTTGAGAAAAATGCCTGCATGACAGTGTTAGTTCCAATGATACGATTTCCTCTTTTGCTGGATTGGCATCTCCTGGAAATCCACTTCTGTGTTCATCCTTAATTTAGGTTTTCACTCTAAAACTTATCAGCAGCTATAATCTGTCAATTTGTCTGTTTAATGTCTGTTCCCTTCAGTATTTATGACTCATGTTTTGTCACCTTTTCACAGTTTTTCCCCTTGTCTCTGATTGATTGTAGGTTTTCAGGTTTAAGATGTGTAGGAGCTGGGATTTATGTGATTTATGCAAGCCACTAGATAGTAGAGCCATGTGAGATGGGGCAAAACTGTTTTTACTCCTCCCCCTTCTACCCCCCAAGCCCTGAGGATGCATGAAATTGAGCAGAATGACTCCACTCATCCTTATATAAATTACTTTCCATACGTTCCACCTAGGCAAGGGCATTTGTTGTGTGAAGACAGATTTTTCGATTAAATGTTTCTCTTATAAGGTTTGATGTGAGAAATTGAAGTGGGACATTTCTGTGTTGTGGATTGTTTTAAAAATGTGTGAAGTGTCTCTGCTGCCGAAGCGCTTTGAGCACCCTTTGAAACAGCAGGTAAGAAGAAGATGTCTACTTCTCTCTGCTGTTGTTTTTACTTTATTATTAATGCCTTTTGACAGTGTTTGGGAAAGTTATTTAAAGCACCGGTCACTAAATAGTAAATAGATGCACATCCTTTCTTTACTCAAGCAGAGAGCAGGTTCACCAGGCAGCTACAAAGACAGTTTTCATTATAATATCAATGTCTTTCTCCGTCTCTTTGCCTGGACCCCTGTGATGCTTTATTACCCACAGTAATTTGGCAGTGTAGTTATCTAAATTAGAAATGGAACCATAACCTTGAATCAATTTGCATTTCAGACATATCCGTTGCTGCAGTTATGTACCCTTTCAGTGCTAACCCACCTTTGTGAGATTGAATTCCTCCATGCAAATGACCCTCCTACAGCTACTAGAATTTCATTCCCTTTGGCATAAAAACTGCTACAAGCATATGTGTAAGAATAATTTGGGTCACACTCTAGAGTTGGCTTGCTGAAGCTCCTTTTGCTCTGTGTTTTAGTCCTGCTGCGCGAGGAGGTGGCCCAGCTCCAGGAGGAGGTGCACCTGCTGCGGCAGATGAAGGACATGTTGAGCAAGGACCTGGAAGAGACCCAGGGAGGCTGCTCAGCCGACGTGCTCTCAGCCACCGAGCTCCGTGTGCAGCTGACCCAGAAGGAGCAGGAGCTGGACAGAGCCAAGGAGGCTTTGCAAGGTAGAGAACCTCCCAGCAAACAAGAAGCTGTGTGTGCAATTAAAACACTAACATCTGCAATATATTATGCCTCTGTCATTTCCCAAACATGTTTTGGAGAAAAGAAGAATATAAATATGACCGTACTAAACAATAGCTTTCTGACCTGGCCATTCCTCTTAATTTTCCAGTTTTTAATTTGCTGACTACCAGAAAGCGGAAAAATTGAGGTTTCTCTACTTTCCCTTCATCTGGAAGACATTTACTTTAATGTGACTTTCATACATCGTCTCCTTTCTTGTCTCATCTTTATGATTCCTATACAGAGCTTACAAACAGGAACCACACCGTTCAGTCCACATATATCGAGAAATCAGTCATCAGTGAAACATGTAACCATTCACTGTGAACAAAATCAATTTACGTTCACGGTGTATGCATTACATTATACACCATAAAAAAGATGAAAACAACAGAAGTAGCTGTAGGTGGTTTTGCCCTCTTGGGCTGAAATGTTCAAATTGTATGCTGAAGTATGTTACCCATTTACAATAATATCAACATGAGTGCTTGTAACAATGGGATTAATGCTGCCCATCAGTTGCATTATGGTCAGTTGTTACAGTTGAGAGATGAGCACTAATGGTTTGAGGTTTTCGAAAACCCACTCTGCACTGCAGCTCAGCTCTGTCTATGTGTTTCCCACCCTGGTGTACTCAGAGGAGCCTCTATTCTGTATCAGCCTCAGTGTGTTAGCAGAACGGCCGCTGATTCCAAATGTAAAGATGAGGATTGCAGACAAAAATGTTAAATCCTCCAAACTACATTGAGATTACATAGAAAAAAATGTGAACATATCATTGAACTATTTAAACTTCATTGTGTCTTGATGTGCAGTTTTCTTTTTGTCTTTACACACTCCCATTTTTCAAGCTTAAAATCGTTGTCCTCTCTCCCTTTAAGCCAGTGGTTCTTAACCTTGTTGGAGGTACCGAACCCCGCCAGTTTCATATGCTCACTCAGCAAACCCTTATTTGGTGGAATTTTTGTGTTTCAAATTTAAGACATAACTATACTTTTTATTGGTGCATTTAATGAACTGTGCATTAATGTCACCTGTTTCAAAGAACAAAACCAAGACAGTACATGAACTCACATCGAATGCCTTAATTGTTATTGTAAGAGGCTTGCAAACCAAAAAATCTTCTTTTATCATGTCATCTTTCACATTGCGCACAAAAATAACAAGCTAGTTTATATTAGAAACGTCTGTCATCTTGGCGAGTTGAAGGTTGAATTTTGTCGGGCATGAAATCAGATCTGCAGCTACTTGAGCCAAGATGTCTTTACCCATGTCCTCTATTCTGTTACTGATGGTGTCATTTGAAAAAGGAATTTGCGATAATTTACTTTTGGCCGCTGTTCTGAATATCAGATTTGCAATCCTTAATGCAGCAGGTTTTACGAGTGTTTTACCAATGTTGTGCGGCTTGTCCTGCTTTGTGATCAGGTAAGAAACTTCGTAGGAAGCTGTGACAATTGGTTTATTGATGGCTACAAAGCCAAGAACAGGCAGCGTAGCCTTTTTGTCGTATCTGACTCTCTTCACCTTGAATTCAGCAAGTGCTGTGTTCTTGTATTCCTCATCTCCATGCAGCTTAAGGAAGTATTCTTTTATCTTTGCCGGTGAGAGACTAGAGTTGCTCAACTTGGCATTGCAAATCATGCAGATAGGACGCTGACTCCCATCACGTTCCGTTGTACAGTACATGCACATATTCATCCGATCACTTTCTTTTTTTGCTCGACGTTGTTACTATGGACCAGCTCTACACTCTCCATCGAGTGCTCGAGGGCTCATGGGAGTTTGCCCAACCACTCCACATGTGTTTTGTGGATCTGGAGAAGGCATTCGATCGTGTCCCTTGTGGTATCTTGTGGGGAGTGCTTCAGGAGTATTTGTCTGGGGCCCTTTGCTTAGGGCTGTCTGTCCCCTGTATGACCGAAGCCAGAGCTTGGTTCGCATTGCCGGCAGTAAGTCAGACCTGTTCCAGGTGCATGTTGGACTCCGGCAGGGCTGCCCTCTATCACCGGTTCTGTTCATAATCTTTATGGACAGAATTTTTAGGTGCAGCCAGGGTCCGGAGGGAGTCCAGTTTGGGGACCAGAGGATTTCATTTCTGCTTTTTGCAGACGATGTTGTCCTGTTGGCCTCATCAAACCTGGACCTTCAGCGTGCACTGAGACGGTTTGCAGCCGAGTGTGACGCGAGTGGAATGAGGATCAGCACCTTTAAATCTGAGGCCATGGTTCTCAACCGGAAAAGGGTGGTGCACCCTCTACGCGTCCGTAGAGAGTCCTTACCCCAAGTGGAGGAGTTTAAGTATCTTGGGGTCTTGTTCACGAGTGAGGGAAGGATGGGACGTGAGATTGACAGACAGTTCGGTGCAGCTTCTGCAGTGATGCACTCGCTGTATAGGTCCGTTGTGGTGAAGAAGGAGCAGAGTCGTAAGACAAAGCTCTCGATTTACCAGTAAATCTACGTTCCTACTCTCACCTATGGTCATGAGCTTTGGGTCATGACCGAAAGGACAAGATCCCGGGTACAAGCAGCTAAAAT
The DNA here is from genome assembly GCF_040054535.1 of Antennarius striatus. Lineage (NCBI taxonomy): Eukaryota > Metazoa > Chordata > Actinopteri > Lophiiformes > Antennariidae > Antennarius > Antennarius striatus. The sequence goes on along the minus strand of NC_090777.1, from coordinate 16,961,012 downwards.
TAGTTTCCTCCGTAGAGTGGCCGGGCGCACCCTTAGAGATAGGGTGAGGAGCTCAGTCACCAGGGAGGAGCTCGGAGTAGAGCCGCTGCTCCTCCGCCTCGAGCGGAGCCAGCTGAGGTGGCTCGGGCATCTGTTCCAGATGCCTCCTGGACGCCTCCCTGGGGAGGTGTTCCGGGCATGTCCTACTGGGAGGAAACCTCGAGGAAGACCTAGGATACGCTGGAGGGACTATGTCTCTCAGCTGACCTGGGAACGCCTCAGGTTCCCCCCAGAGGAGCTGGAGGAGGTGTCTGGGGAGAGGAAAGTATGGGAATCCCTGCTGAGACTGTTACCCCTGCGACCCAGCCCCGGATAGAAGAAGAAGAAGAAGAAGAAGATACACTTTATTGATCCCCTAGGGGAAATTACATTTGTCACTCAGGTGTACATTTGTTACATTTTTTTTTTTGTGTTAGTTTTTCACACACACTATGTATGTACAGGCCCCTGAAACAACCACAGCACACAAAGGGGCCTGTAATCATGCAGTTAGTATACAAACCCAACATCAAGCTGTACATCGGGAGGCAGAGTGACGGGCAGCAGCTTCCTGGAGTGCGCCCCAATAGAGCAGCTTGTAAGGGGGACGGCGCCTTGCTCAAGGGCGCCTCGGCAGTGGCTGGGAGGTGAGCTGACGCCTCCCACCGTCAGCTCACACTCCGGAGATGTTCTGGCGGGAGCGGGAATCGATCCACTGATGGCTGGGCGATCTGTCTTCAAGACCTCTGCTCTACCGCTGAGCCACTGCCGCCCAACCGGATAAGCGGTTGATGATGGATGGATGGATAGTTACTATGGATTGAAATATTAAGAAAGAAATCAGATGACGTACCATCACCACAGGCATAAATCGACTGACTGCGCAAAAACTACTGTAACACAGATAGACCCATCGATGTAGTGTGATCACCTGCAGCCAGTGATGGCTAAGGGGACGTGTCATCACGAATTGACGCGATGTGTCATATGTACACAGTGATTTGTGTGTGTTCAGTGGAGGTCAAGACAAAAGACCCGACACGATGTCAGATCTTTTGTCTTGACTTCTGTGTCCGCCGAACCCTTGAGACTGACTCTCCGAACCCCTAGGGTCCAATCAAACCCAGGTTAAGAACCACTGCTTTGAGCTTTGCCAAGATTAACATATAAAGCCTGAATGTTTTTTTCTTAAATACGGAGAGATCACATATTTTAAATAGATCAGAAAAACTGGGATCGTGTTATGTGTTAAATAGGACTTAAATGTGATTACTCTGATGATTAAATTGACTTCCACTAGATATCATTTCAGACTAAAACAAGCTTAATTTCTTTCAAAGAATGAATTTGAGCACACTGGTCAAAAAACCTCATAAGACTGTGAAAACCTAGACTTCTGATCAAATACGGGTCATAATTCTTCTTGCTTTTGTTGCCTGTTTCTCAGCTGAAATTATTTCTTAAACATATTCTGTTGGCGGTTTATTTTTACTGTTCAGATTATTCACTAGAATCATTCTTCTCAATGAAACGACACCCACAGAAAGAGACAGAGCACAAACATACATTTGGCATGAGACAACCACAGGTCACACTGTCAGGGGATTTTGTTGCGTGACATTTTAAGAGACACTTGCATCCCATGGTTTTTCTAAGAACTGAACAAAATCAAATGGATTCGGGCAGAGTGTATCCAAGCACACATCAAATAAATACTTATCTCCTCCTCAGCTCGAGGCTTGTCTGTGAGAATCGACTACACACTGGGTCATAGTGTCGATTGTTTTACTCTGACTTGTTAATGAAGGCTAAAGCCACAGCAGGCACTCACAGCGGTTGGTGGCTAATGAAAGCTTTATAAAGGCATTTACTTTGGCTGGATTGCAAGAAATTTAAAGCAGAATAGATCTTGGGTGTACAGTATTAAGATTGGGATTGTTAGAGGACAAGAGGATATTGGCTGTTGTCAATTTGAGTTTGGCCCCTGAGTAAAGTAATAGATATTTCCTATTTTGTTGTCGAGATTCATGTGCAGCTTTTCGCCAGAGAAAGACCTGTAAAAGTATCTGTATTTACCATCAGCATGAAGACATAAAGATTTCTGAATTATTCATATGTTTTATTGTTATTTTCCACATGACCTGCCCTATACAGCAGTAGCTGGTTTGCAGGTCTTTTGTTGGACCACGGTTGTCTCACACTGCAGGGATGCTATTTGTGTTTAAAGACAGCTATGAAAGTCTGAAAATTATTAACTCGCTCTTATGATCATTAAATGAGGTGGGTGCAGGTGATGCTGACTTTGTGCCCAGCAATATTCACGGCTACTCCAAGCAAAAAATCTGAACTGATCTGTCATCTTATTTTTTCTAATTCTGTTAGTGCTGCTTTTAGTGTGTGGGTTTCCAACGAGGAGGATGGCATACAAAGGGAATTTGTGAAAGTCGAGCAAAGACACATTTTGTGTATTTTAGTATAGCAGTAGTATTATTAGCACTTCCAAAGCCGTGAGGAAGTAAATTGGATTATGTGGTCATTAAAGATGGATGAAGCAGAAAATATTTGCATATGCTAACAAACTAGCCACATTTTCTTTCATGGTACTGTGTTTGTATTGTTGGTATTGCCTGTGACTCAGATATATAAATATGCTTGAGATAACTGTCAGCATTGTTCTGGGATTTACTGTCTCATCTGTACCCAAAATGCAGCCCCAAATAATGTTTCAAATGTTAAACTATTTCTATTGGCCACACTCCAGAAAAAGAAACAGCACTGAAATATGACACTTGTTAAATTGCATAATAAACTACTAACCTTCCATTCATGGTGAATCTGATGGAAACAGCAGTGTATGTGCCAACATCTCTACCATTTAGATACTGTAAACTCTTCAGTGTCAGACAGCACATTTTGAAATTCACAAACACAAATGTCTCAGATTGCCTTTTGAATAGTTTTACCAGTTGAAAGTAATAAAATCACGTCACGATTATATAGAACATTAGATTTAGGGTTAATTGTTACATGTCAGCTTTTCGAGGTTGCTATCTAATGGTGAGTTTATTAGCCTCAAGGTCTTCCTCTTTATGCACGTTCACATCTACAGACACAGATACTTGCTCATGTTTCTGTACGTATTCTCTCTGATGTTCTTTCTCAGCCGATTTAACAATTTTCAATAAAGCAAAAATGACTAATTAGCTGTTAGAGTTCCAACTACTGATGCAAATAATAATGATAAAAATAAAAATAAAGCATATTCCAAATATCCTTGAGAATACCTCATTACAGCATTTTCCATTTGCTGCCAATAGATGTGAGCACGATGTTGACTCTATTTGATTTCCCCAGTCAACACAACAGTAGGATATTATGAACATCCCGCCAGATGCTCGCCGGAGGCAAAAACATTTTCCTCAAAGAATGAGAGAAATGTTTGGAGAACTTAAACACCCTGGGCAGCTACCAACACTTTCTGTGAAGCAGAGTAGTTTTGTGTTGTTTTTTTATTTACTTTCCTGTTGTTTTGGTGTGGATGAAAAAGCGAAAATCTGGACTGAAGTAGCTTGAACCAAATGCATCATCCCCGCCTTTGCTCCCTGCCACTGGAGATAATACCTGTTTAATTTGGGAATGGTTCACAGCAACTGTCGCCACTCTTTACTTCAGTTCAGACACTTCATGGCTAAATTGCATGCAGATTTTCTAGTGCCTGTGAAAACAGAATGGAGAATTCAGAGACAAAGACTTGTTTTCTTCTGTTTTCTCTCCAGTTATGGTTAATTTCTTCCATCTCTTGGACTCCCCTTTGCTTTTTATTTGATGAGACCCATGAGGTCTGAGCTCACTTCCACTGTGGGCAAGAAATGAATCTTTCAGCACTATAATTGTAATTGTGTATCATGCCAAAGTCCCACAATAGAGTTTCTGTTTTAATGTTTTCAGTGAAAATTTCCTTGCAATCTCCAAAGTCTAAAATGAAAGTAAAACGAGGGATGAAAGTCATTAGCCCATGCGGTTGGACATTATTTGGACTTGCTCTTCAAAGTCGTGTTTAATGGATATTAAAAGTATAGCTGTCCTTTTGCTGTTTTTAATTAGCTATTCTCGCTTTGGCTAATTACTGTCACTGAGGGACCTGCAGTGAATCCGGAGCTCAAATGAAGGCAGCAGACTGCCATGTATCATCAAAGCACAGCCTGCCTGCTCTGTTTAGTGTCATTTCACGCTACGCTGTGCTCTGAAAGCAGCTCTGTCCTTGACTACAAGGCCTCTTCTCTCACTAGGTGTTTAAACACACACACATACACACACACACACACACACACACACACACACACACACACACACGCACACACACGCACACACACGCAAACACAACGCTACCAAACCTCATCAGGGTAATGCTAGAATACTTGCAGTTGTGATGTTTTTCATTTCATTGGTGGCCCATATGTATTTGATGCCAACGCTTTCATCAGGAAAGGTAATGAGGACAGTTTTTCTATCAAGGTTGCAGTGCAATATGTTCAAATTAAACTGGAGATAAAACGCATGTTTTTATGAAAGTGTCTCCTGGTGGTCATCAAGTCACTTACGGTGTTTTGTTTTGGGGTTTTTTTGTTTTTTTTAATCTGCTGCACACATAGAGGTGAGTAAGGGTATTAAAAGAACAACAGTCCCTCTGTTCCCTGATGTGTTTGTTCTGCTCTTTAGAAGGTTGTACACACACACACACACACACACACACACACACACACACACACACACACACACACACACACACACACACACACACACACACACACACACAGGTGCACGTCCAGGTCACCTATTAATGAATTGTTTGATCTATTTTTAATTGCTTGTTAAACCCATGAAAAGTCAAATGTCACTGCTGAGGTTTGCAGATTCAGGATGAAACTTTAATTACCCTTTAATCATCATATTGGAACAACATCATAACTGTAAAGGATATAGTAGTGACATGATATTTGCATCACACAACTCACTGAGGAGCATGGGGCACACTTGGTAGCTCCAAGGTTCCTATTTCATTTTTTAGCTGACAGATTTTAAATCCCACACTGTTAACAATGAACTCCCTCCAATGATTTTATGTCTCTTTTGTTCTTTCGCTCAATAATTATATTAAAAGCAGACTAAAACCCGATCTTCTCTCTTTACAAGTGTAGTTATACAGAGTTTTGCTGCTGCAGAGTGGTTTTATTCATTAATGTGAAGGACATAATTTTCTATATTGATTTTTGGGTCTTTCTTTATGATCACAACCGCTGTTACAGGAGCTAAATTAAGATTAAGATTTTCTTTGGCACGCTTGTTATTTGATTGTCTCTCAGTTTTACACCAAATTTTCATGAAACTTGACCTGGGGCTTTTCCTACTTAAACCTACTTAAACATTGTGAAATACAGCCATGTTTTTTTTCCACCACTTGTATTGAAGTAAGCTGAGCTGATTTAATAAAAGGTGATGGAATGGTTGGGAGTGTTTTTAAGAAACCCCCTTCAATATTTTAATTTATCTATTTCTCTCACTTTCATCATTTTTAACAGTTTACAGTCAAGGATAAATTGTGGTGATGGATAGGCTGACAGATGAAGTTAGACTGGAATCCTCATGGACCATGATGTTCACAGATGACACTGTGATCTGCAGTGAAAGCAAGGGGCAGGTGGAACACTTTTAGAAAGGTGGTTGGAGAGGAGAGGAATGAAGATAAACAGAATATTTGTAAAACAGAAAATTTGTACATATATGAGAGGAGCAGAAAAAAAGAGTGAGGCTACAAAGGGAAGAAATAGCAACGATGGAGTCAACAACACTTAAGGTCAGCAATCGAGAGCAATGGGGAGTGTGATATGGAGGTGAAGAAAAGGATCCAAGCAGGTAGGAACGAGTAGAGACAAGTGTCAGGTGACATGTGACAGAAGGAGCTCTGCTAGTAGGAAGGGCAAAGTTTTATTATAAGACAGTGGTGAGACCAGCCATGATGTATGATTAGAGACAGTGGTGCTAAAAAGAAAGAGAGAGGGAAGCCGGTGGAAATGAAGATGTTGAGGTTCCCTCTGAGAGTGACCATGTTGGATAGGATCAGAATGAATTCATCAAAGGATGAACACATAGTCTTTGTTGCTTAGACCCCAGCAGGAAGAACACCACCGAGGTAAGTCTTCTCATGAATTAGAGCTTTCTGTCTGAAGAAGAGATGGCAAAGAGGACGGCTGGATGACTGCAGGGAGAGCGAGGGAGAGCATATTTAAACTTTCACAGCTTGAAAGTAACCAGCTCTCAGAAGAATATGACAGGCTGTGATTGAATAAATGGATAATGAAATATTAAGCCAAATATTGTGACTCTACTAGTAGATAGATAGATAGATAGATAGATAGATAGATAGATAGATAGATAGATAGATAGATAGATAGATAGATAGATAGATAGATAGATAGATAGATAGATAGATAGATAGATAGATAGATACTTTATTAATCCCGGAGGAAACTGTATATATCCACTGCTCAGGCATTACATAACGAATAATACTGGATAAACACCAGGAGAAAAAGAAACACTGACATCACAGGACATACCACAAGACATACACTACACTAACAGACACATGCAGCACTAACAGAACTTATTTACTAAACTATAACTAAAATATAAACACTATAAAATTAAAATATAAATAGTATAAAATTTTTAAAAATATATAACAGTATTAAATTAATATATAAACAGTATAAAATTAAAATATAAACAGTATAAAATTAAAATATAAACAGTATAAAATTAAAATATAAACAGTACAAAATTAAATTAAATTAAATCCATTCAACCGCGTGCTGACCTCGCCACCTCCCCCCCGCTCCTCCTGAGAGAGTCATTGTACCCCCTGATGGCACGGGGCATGAAGGAGGACCTCAACCTCTCTGTGGAGGCGCTGTGTGACAGCAGTCTACCGCTGACGGTGCTTCTCTGCTGGGAGAAGGTGGTGTGTAGGGGGTGGCTGGTGTTGTTCATGATGGCCTTAACTTTAGACATGGTCCTGCTCTCCAGAAGCGTCTCCACAGAGTCCAGGCTCAGCCCGACCACTGAGCCCGCTCTGCGGATGAGTCTGTTCAGACGGTCCATATCTCTTTTCCTGGCCCCCCCACCCCAACACACAATGGCGTATGACAGAACACTGGAAACTACGGACTGATAGAGCATGAGAAGGAGCTTAGGACAGATGTTGAAGGAGGCCAACCTCCTCAGGAAGTACATCCTGCTCTGCCCCTTCTTGTACACACAGTTGGAGTTGAGTGACCAGTCCAGTCTGCTGTCTAGCTGCAGTCCCAGGTACTTATAGTTTTCTACCACCTCCACCTCACTGCCCTCGATGATCACTGGCTGTGGAGAGGGAGGTGCCCGCCGGAAATCCAGCACCATCTCCTTTGTCTTGGAGACGTTGAGCTGGAGCTGGTTCTGTTGGCACCACTCCACGAAGTCAGCCACCAATGCCCTGTACCGCCCCTCATCACCCTCCCGGATACATGCCACAACCGCAGTGTCATCGGAGTACTTCTGTATGTGGCATGTTTCCGAGTTGTGCTTGAAGTCTAATGTGTAGAGGGTGAAGAGAATGGGAGAGAGAACGGTCCCCTGTGGTGCCCCCGTACTGCTGGTCACCATAGTAATCAGCTTCTCATTTATACTTTTTAAAAAAGTAAATTAATATTTGTCATTTACTGCATGCATGCTGTTTTGCATTATTGCTAGAAATTATTTAAAACCAGGTGTTATTATTGAAGCACAATACTTGGATGCAAGGACAAAAATTTAGTTTGTCTCTCAGGGTAATCAAGTATTCGTTTTCTGTGGGATTTCTGGGAATTATAAACTGTCCAGACGACACACGTGTAAACCAACTGCTGGCATCATTTTTGGACAGACATCAGTGAGATATCAATCTCTGAGAAGGAAAGCAGGTGTAATATATTCTTTTTAAGTTTTGTTGAATGAAGACATCCGACAGCCAGTAGGAACTCTTGAGTAGTCCAATATTCCTGTTTGGTAACTAATGAGTTGGCCTTTTACAGGAATGTAAGATGTCCTAGCACAGCACAACATAATGGAAGGGTACAAAAAACAAAGGCTTTCAGCCCACTGCAGTAGCAGATGTTCATGCTGAACTACTCCATAGCACAAAGGCTTCAGCTTTGTAGCAAAGAGCTTTTACAAGACATGTCAGGAGAGCTTGGTACCAGCAGGTGTTTTTAACGCTGGACTGTGAGTTCATTGGCTTGGACTTTTAAATGATGATTTTGAGTCCTTGGTCTGTAGCTTTTAGTGTCCTAATTTGCATGTATACTTTCAGGATTTCACATGGATATCTATAACTATTTATGTATTACACAGAGGAAAACAAGGAAAAAAAACATGCACAAATACTCACAAGACACAAATACATGCATACATTGTGTGGGAGGAAAGGACGTACATATGTTCTCTCTTGGACAATATCCTCCATGATCTTCCTCCTCCTCCACTTGAAAGCATAATTACATTCTAGAGATAATTAGTGGAGGCTTTTGCAGAAACATTCTGTATGTCAGTCATGCATGTGGTCGCTATCAAATGCAAGCATGTGAAAATTTTCCATCTTGCCTGCATTTTTTAGTGTAAAATAACTATCTCTGTTCAGTAAAAGCCTTAATGTTAATCTTATCAATGGTGGGAAACACTGATGCCATGATTTGTGAGTGTGAATAAACCCTTTTACCCTCTCACAGTGAGCACTTTCTTGTGTCCAACACCAAGAAAGCCGATGTTGCCAAATGGTCACAGGTGCAGGATGTGAGGCGGTAGTGTTTTGGGGGGTTTTTTCCTCATCTCAAAGATGCCTTTGATTACACTTCCTGAGGCAGGTGCTGGAAGGTTTCCTATTTTTCCAAGCCAATGAGGGATGTTTCTTATCTGTTCATTTGCTTACTAGTTTGACTTCACTATCCCTATCATTTTGGGATTCCACCTCTGAAGAGCAGGTGATAGATAATCACATAAGTTTGACAGGTGAAAAATGACATAGAGGAAATGAGTGTGACGGCGCTTCCACATTATTCCCTGAGCATGCTCCCTAGACTCGACTTCAGAATGTCAAGAAATTAACTAGGGTTTAATATGACACGATTAATAACCCACAGCTGGAATGGGGAGGTGGTGGAGAAAGGTGAACAGCAGCGTTAAAAGAAAAGGAGACCTGTTAGGGAATAAAATACCAAAAGGGATGCATGGTTGTAAGGAAATAGACGTCATAGTGGAGGAGAGCAATATAGACAGAAATGGCGAGAATACATAAAATTTGAATAAGGCATGTTTTGTCAGTTTGGAAAGATAGCTAGAGGGAAACACAGCCTTAAGCAGGCAGATGTCTGGAAAACTGCCTTGCATGAAAATGAAGGCAAAGCAAGGAAGAGGCAGATGCAGAGGAGAGCAAAAAAAAAGAAAGAAAAAAAGACATGTTGTCTGAGAAAATTAGAGCTTCTGTGAATAACTACGCTGAACCACATCCTTTATCATGATGCGTGGGTGAGGTCCCAGGGGATTAGAGAGAGTGTGTGGCAGAGAGATAGCTGAAAAGAGAGACCATGAATCCAGCAGTGGAGAGCAGATTGACAGGAGGGTTTGTGCGTGATTCACCCTACGCACTCACTGCAAGTGTGTTTGATGCTTTAATTTAAAATGCCCCACAAGTGATTAGTCAGTTATTTATTCTCCTACCATCTGGACCAGTGGATGACACACTCTAAAGAAGTACAGTAAATGACCAACCTCAAAGCATATTAGCTGTAGTTTATGTAGAGTGATTGCATGTTGTTATGTTTGAATTTTTATTGGAATACATTCATAAACACCAACGCACTGCAACCAAATGTTGCTGTGATGCTAACAAACAATCCATCTCTCACTGTTTCTGTCTCCTTGTCTTCCATCCTTCCTTCCTTGCAGCCATGAAGTCCGACCGGAAACGCCTGAAGGCAGAGAAAGCAGACCTGGTGAACCAGATGCAGCAGCTTTACGCGACTCTGGAGAGCCGAGAGGAGCAGCTCCGCGACTTCATACGCAACTATGAGCAGCACAGAAAAGTATGGCTTCGATGTTCCGATATAAACTGTCACATGCAAAGACATCCACAAAAAGATGAACAAAGCTGTGACGTACGCAGAGTATTTCACATCAACAACACAACCAAACTAGAAAGCATCTAGAGACAGTGTCGCTTCATCGATACTGTTATCAGTAAAACCAAAGTTTTTTCTGAGCACAAGTGAGAAGATCATCAATTGCTTTATTGTTTTCATCTATTTCATTATATATATTTCATTTGTATATTTCATTATTTGTGTCTGTTGGTGGTAAATTAATTCATACCAACTAATATTTTGAACCAGGAGATCTCTGAACATTTGTAATTATGTTCATCATCTCTTAGTTATAAACATGGATGGATGATGGATGGATGATGGATGGATGGATGGATGGGTAGTTGGTATATTATTAGTCATAATGTGAACAAAATATTCTAAATGTTATATTTGAAAAAGTACTCCTTGTCCAGCGTTCACTCCCACTCCAATTCCCCTCAAAATCCAATAGTAATGCTTCCGCATATCAACTAGGCAAGCAAACAGACAAACAAACTGAAAGAAATGACTGAGGTGTACACAGACAGTAGTAATTCACTAAAATATACAGAAAAAATTTGCTTCGACCAATGTGATCTTTTATTTTAATTGTTTTGGTTATTGATTGTTGGTCCTTCAGGTCATCTTTTAAAGGTGTTTTTGTTGTGTGAAACAAATCCGTCAGTATCTCTGTGTCCACCAGGAGAGTGAGGATGCGGTGAAGGTGCTGGCCAAAGAGAAGGACTTGTTGGAGAGAGAGAAGTGGGATCTGCGGCGGCAGTCCAAGGAAGCCACCGAGCTCACAGCGATGCTGCGCTCTCAGCTTGACCTGAAGGACAACCGCATCAAGGAGCTGGAGGCTGAGCTGGCTATGGTGAGACTGACAGACAAAACCGGTTTCATTACAGTTTCATGGATGTACTGTGCATGATTTAGGATTTACTGCATATAATCAATCCAAGAAATGCTTTGAATGTACAGTATAGCATCCCTCCTCCCTCATGTCTCCAACTCTTCAGATGAGTAACTGTGTCAATCAGAGAATGGAGCTGCGGGTTTTTGCAGACAGAGACTACTCTTCTAGGGTCATGGCGGTAAGATTGGCCCCCAGCTTTAAGTCTGGATATTTCCTGACCCTGCTGCTCCCTAGATATCCACCCTACTTGTGACCTCATTATTATTTTGGGACGTCCCGTCTCGGATGCACATGTTTGACTAACCCTCAACCGACCCCGACTAATCCCACTGATCCTAACATGAGTTATCCCATGAATTCCCACTGTGATTGATGTAAATGTTGAAGGTTTGATTGAGTGATTAAAAACTTTCGGGAAAAAAGCACATCAATAATATGGTAACTAATGATTGCTCTCAAGGTTTGTGATTGTATTCTGTTTTGCATGTCAAAATGATTGATAATCATTTGACTGCTAGGTAGTAATGATTGCAACAAAGCTGATTGTGCCAGTGTTGATTTGCAGCCCACCATCTCTTGGCATGATGATAAGATTTGTTCAGCCAGAAGATTTCAAGCATTTACAAAACACCAGCATCACGAGGCTAATCATTCACACAAAAGAAAATACACACACACACACACACACACACACACACACATACACACACACACACACACACACACACACACACACACACACACACACACACACACAAGCAAAATCACATCTCAGAGGTTCCACATGTCATTGTTACTCCCCATAAAATGGTGGTTACCTGTGCTTGTCAGAACACATGTATTTATTAAAAACTGATGGAAAACTGTCATTATTTCTAGTTTCTCCTTGTTTACAACTAAACAGCCCATGACTTCCACACTGGAGAACAAACAAACAGCAAGCACCTGTTTTCCACCTCACTGTCAGGAGTGGTGAAAAGAGATTTCATACAACAAAAGATGAACATGAACACAGCTGACAACAACCAGATGAGGGACTCGGGGAGGACAGTTCACACAGTCACACTGTACTCGAAGGCTTGACATCATGCTGGATATATAACATGCATGCACACACAGAACAGAAATATACTCCACAGTAACATTAACCCTAAACACAGATGGATATCTGCTTCTTGTCTGACTGTATCTGCCTGTCTGTTTTTTGAAGGCCAAACAGTCACTAGCCACCCTGACCAAGGATGTGCCCAAGCGTCACTCTCTAGCCATGCCAACAGAAGCAGTCGTCAATGGCAACAACCAGGAGTGGGTGATGCAGGCTGACCTTCCCCTGACGGCTGCCATTAGACAGAGTCAGCAGACCCTGTATGTCCACACAGGACACCCCACTGACCGGCAAGGTAGGCAAACATAAAGCCCTCATCTTGTATATTTACTGGCTCATCGCTGGTGGTTTCACTATCGTGCACCATCTGCATGCTCATGAGAACCTGCTTCTAACACATCAACTCCCTCTGCCTGTGTTCAGTGTAAGTGCACTGTTGGATGATGCTCCAGTCGTGACATGTCATGCACCTGATGTAGCTGCAATAGTGAACATGGATAATCCCCTGTGTGATGGAATGGTGGCTATGTTGAGTGCAAAATTTCTTTTTCTTTCTGTGTACAAGTAGATGGATTCGTACATTTTGTCAACGATGTTGCGGTAACCTTTCTTGTGTGCTGAAGGAGCCGATGCTTCCCACCTACTGCATATTAGTTGTTCTTTATTTGTTGGTGGGTACATCTACTTTTTGGGTCCCTCACAACATTTTGCTACTGTATATCTGCCATCTGATTGACTCGGGTAGACCTGTACAACAGAAAACATTTTCTGCCACTGTGTATGTAAACCATGGTGAACCTTGCAGGCAGCACTTTACAACTGAAATTAAACAGCGGCTGAGCAAGACCATCAGCCGTCGCTGACTCCCGTTTGGAATTCTAAACCGAAATAATCTGCAGTTTCTCTTGGAGAACTCAGCTGCTTCCACTTTTTTTTTTACTGTTGGCTGGAAATAGGTCTGTAACTTTTTTTTGCTTTTTTTTTTGTTTTGTTTTGGTTTTTTGGGTGTAGTGTACTGTAGCTAGCTGAAAACGGGTAGGTTACTGAAACAAAGCGGTCTGCACAAGCAAATGTCTGTCTAGGATAGTATCTGGTACATAAGATGAGGGACGTACAAATGTTAAAAAGTAGACAAATAATACAGTTTTATCGCTGTCAGTAGACCAAAGATCAGCAAAGGACACCTTTAAAAAGGAATCTGAAGCTGTCATTGTAGATTTTTATTATTAATATATAATGTAAGAGGTGACATCTAGTTGTAAAGCCATCCATAGGGGCTGTCATCCTCAGCTTCCCAAAAACATTGAATCACACTCAGATTTAAACTCCTGGCACCACCTAGCCTATTAGGTAAGAAATTGCTGCACAAATTAGCCTTACTATCGCCATATGAGAAGAGCTTGTTTTACAGTTAGTTGCGACATCAGAAGTTGCTGACTATTTGGTGGCATATGGAGGAAAAACAGACATGGATAGAGAAATCAACAGGAAAAAAAAAACAACAAAAAGAAAAAAGAAAAAAAACAAACAGGGAAAATGCATGAACACTCTCGAGACCCAGAGATGCTTTGTAATTGGTTGCGCTGTATCAGCATCACAGCTACACCTACATGCACACACACATGCACGTACACACACGCACACGCACACGCACACACACACACACACACACACACACACACACACACACAGACACAGACACACACACACACACACACACACACACACACACACACACACACACACACACACACACACACACACTCTCACTCAACCTCTGTAAAGCTTGTTTCACTGTTGCTTAGCAACTGCTGCTGACTGCAAATAATTTCAGGTTTTTGAAATATATGTTTTATGTAAGTCTCTGGTAGGACTGTAGAGAGGAATCAGATGGTCTCTTTTCACCACATTCAGAGCCGAACGCACAACAACGAAAATGAGCCTTTTCTCTTCTCCCTCTCGTCGTTCCAGTGGCCGCTGTGCGGCTGAGCCCGTGCCACTCCCGCCAGCCCTCCATCATCTCTGACGCCTCAGCGATGGAGGGGGACCGGTCGTCCACGCCCAGTGACATCAACTCACCGCGCCATCGGACTCACTCCCTTTGCAATGTAAGAGCTGCCCACTACTGCACCGCCCAAGTAATCACATCCTTGGTAGCTACTACTGGCTGTTCTATTCCCCTGGCGCTACTGTTTTTCCTCTACCATCATTATGGATGAATTCATGTTCAACCCATCCAGCCTGTCCCTGTGATTTGAATTTTTGTGAAAAGGACTTGAGCTTGTTGTGCACGTCAGCAGCATGTCAAGTGTCTCTCTTGTCCCCCTGTCTTGTCTATTCTGTATCACCCGGTCTGCTCCCCTCCACTAACCTGTCTTTCAACTTTCTGTTCCTTCCTCCATCTCTTCATCTTCTTGTTCCCCCTGCTTTGCCTTTCTCTTTATTCTGCCAGTCCCTAGAAGATCTGGAGGAGGCGAAGCGTAAGAAGAAGAAAGAGAAGATGGGACTGGGATCTCTGTCGCGTGTCTTCGCCCGGGGAAAGCAACGCAAGTCCCTTGACCCTGGTTTGTTTGATGGTACTTCAACGCCTGATTATTACATAGAGGAAGATGCAGACTGGTAAAAGCACACAATGTCCAAGCGAATCACCCGGAGAGCCTTTGAGGCAATTATCAGAGGACGCATTTGTGTTGAAGTGTGTGAGGAATGGCGTGTGTTTGATGTCAGCGTGTACAAATTATAATAATGTGTATGCCTGTGCAGTTTCATGTGCATGCATACTTGTGTGCGTGTGCAGATGAGTGTGTGCATGCGTGCTTCATCGGCGGTCAGAGACGCATTTTGTTTCGCTGGAGTGTACAACCTGAAGAGCAAAATTGCACCTGTATATATGTACTGTCCTGTACATAGATTGGACAGTGTGACACAGCGATCATTGTAGATATGTTTGTTGTATCTGCCCTCTGGCTGTGTTATTGGATCTTTTAATTGTTCTTTACATTTTGACTTTTTGTTTTCACTCAACTGGAAACTTGAAGGACTGCTGTACTTGTAAATAACAAGCATCGATGTGCACTTTGTGCGTGTAAATGTCTCCTTGTCCTGAATTCCTTTTGTTATTTTTGACATGTACCCTCCTACTCTCACTACCTTTTAACCTAAAGTCCTCCTGTTTATTGTCCTGCTTGGTCCATCCTCCTCCTTCTGCACTGCCATGATGAGAACAGTTTCCTGTAGGCAACATGCAGACTCCACCACCAATTTGGTCACACAGTGCCTCTCTCAGCCCATCAAGACAACTGTGCACTCCTTGATATTTGATAGAATGAAACTTCAAACACTCTCCTGAGAGAGGAAAAATGTTCAATGCAGAACAGCAACATGAAGCCAAACAGGAAATGTGAAGAAATGTGTTTTTAATCTGTGTCATGCATGCACAGAGTCTCAGTCCCTGAATGCATGTTGAACACGAGAATGAGGAGTTTATTAACTGTCTGTTTAAAATTTAAAAAAGAGAGGTCAGTATCTGATTTCATATTTAGCCATGATTTCTATCATTTTAAATGAAGCTACTGGATTTATTCATCATAAAATGTTCCTTTTCAGGGCTCGAAATTAACTTTTTTTCTTGGTAGCACTGGTGCTCCCAAATTTAGAAGTTAGTAGCACCAGCAAAGACTTTAGGAGCACCTACCCAAAAGCAAGGCAGTGACGGAGCAATGTCCAGGAGAGCAGCCGCAGCTGCGCTCCCATTGTTTCCTGGCAGGAACGCGGTCCTGCTCAGACTGTTTCGCACACATTCTCCAGCAGGTCCACCCTCACGTGTCCGCGTCAAACAAACTCTCGCGTTAGAGGTCGCGGAATCGGCGCTTTGGACCATTTAGGTCATTATTGGATATTCTTGTATTTTAAAACATCACTAAAAGATGTTTTATGTTGCCCCAAACTCCACCATGCCTTTAGTGAACATTCGTTTGCATTTTCCTCGGTCATTTTACCCTCAGCTCGGACTTCAGGGAATAATTCTGCGCAAAAGCTCTGTGCTTTGTTTCATAGTGGCGCTTCATGTTACCACTTTTAATTCATGCTACGTGTTCAGATCATATCAGGTAAAATGGTTTTGAACTGCCAGACGGAGGAATAAACATAAATTTCGTCCACTCATTGTTAATCAGCGGTTTTCCTCGTTAACCTCCCTTCGTTTGGAGCTATGCTGTCTCCCTTCTTCTGTGCTCCGCTGTAGTGGTAAACTCACAGCGGTAGCGAGCTGTCTCACTTCCTGGTACGCTGACAGCAGGGTAGACAAACGATCTGATTGGCTGAACTGAGTGGCGCTATTACCGTATTAACTGGAGGCGCAGCGCCCGCCGTCTGTAGCCGTGAACTGCAAGTAAAAATGCACCAAGAAAATCTACTCTCGTAAATTTATCATGGAATGGTCCGCCATTTGGTGACCCCCGCTCTATGGAGAGAGAGAAAGAGCGAGAGAGAAGAGGAAAAAAAAGGCGCACAAAATTTTTTTCCCTAGTCGCACCGGTGCGCCCAAATATATTTAATAGTTGCACTGATAAAAATTTGGGCGCATATGCGACTAAAATGGCTGCAATTTCGAGCCCTGCTATTAATTTTCTGAATAGCAATTGACCCCTAACTGAACAGAATATTTCTAACTGCACTCACCAGGGTCTTCATGCAAAATATATTTTTTTAGATATTAAAGGTCACCAGTGGCAACAGCCATAAAAAAAACCTCTGTACTAAAAATAATTAATATATTTATTCGTGAGGCATTACCATTCCAATTTTGTAGAATTGTATAGTAGTTCATAGATATTATATTCCAAGTATCACATGAGGCTGTTGAGTGGAGAATTATACAGGGTAGATTTAGAAAAATGAAAATTGCGGTCTTTAAATAAGCTATAGCGGCATAGCAGGCTGATGGTCATTTTATCAGAAAATTAGAACTTCACCATAAAGGCCTGAGCATAGACCAGATGTTAAATGAACAATAGCATGTGCCAACTCAGGAGGTTGAAAATTAGATTAAAGCAGGCTAATCAAACTGAAGCAAATGCATGTTACCTCACATGACCTAATGAACTCACCAAAAAAAATCAGATATAGAGTTCAGACCATTGCTAAAAAAAGCAATTAACTTTGTGTCAAAGGTTAATAGCATTTCTTCAAGCAAAAGAATGACTACAGACCTTGGATTATTTTCATCTTTTCATTGGATTGAGCCGGAGTCTGCACTGCCACCCCCAGGAAATCTTTTCTCTCCCCGATATCAAACTAACACTGGGTATTTGTCAGTGTCATGTGAAACACTGTAGAGTCACAGATTACATTGGGAGCTGTATTTAACCACAGTGCTTTTGAAAAGAGTGTTCATGTAAGCAGTGAGAAGATTATCATTTAGCTAGTAGCTCAGCCTGCATCTGAGCTCACAAAAGGATTTAGAGTCAAATTAAAGGTGAATCACTGAGGAAAATTCAGAGATATGTCATTATGTATTAAATCATTTGCATTGGAACAACAACTTAACCAGTTTATGTCATTAGGCATTTAAGGAAATGTATGAAAATCAAGGCTATTTTTATTTTTTTAATTCAACAAACCGCTATGATCGTCTACTGATTATCGGGGGGAAAAAACAAGTTACCAGTGAAAAATGTTGAATGAGTTTCATTTTTTGAACCATGGCCTCTTTGTTTTCCAGAAGTATTTTACTTTTTGTAAATGATACAGCAATACAGGAGTAAAATATTTATTATTATTATTATTATTATTATTATTAAAGAATTCTATTTAAAAGATGTAGGTGTCATTGGAGGACTTCTATTGTGATGTCCTGAGATGTTTGGAAGTTGATTTTAGCAAACCTTAAAAGGCATGGGAACAAAATTGCGCTCAAAAGAACTAAATGAGAAACATATCATTATTTTAAAATAAAAAAAATAACCTTGAACTTCCATATGGCTGTCCTCTCTTTCCCTGTGTCATGTCTGTGTGTGCATTTGCTCATTTGTTGTGTGATGGTTCTAATCCTTTGTTCCGTTTAAACTGGAGGGGTGGGGTGGAGTGGGGTTCTCAAACACTTCCAAATGACCTCCTTTCCTGTCTCTCTCAATTCTTGACTGCTTATTCTCACAAAAGTCCATTTATTCATCTCCTGTTTCCCCTCTATCATGAAACCAACCATAAGAAAACACAGAAGCAAGTGGAAAGGAGGCCATGCCAGATTGTTGGAACAGAACTCATATGTGTCAGCACATGGTGTCAATAATGTTCCAACCTCTACCACTGACCCCTCCTGTTTGACATCCACTGGACTCTCAACACAGTGACGTGACCCAAGAAGTAATCAATCTGACTCTGAGATCGAGGGAAACTGGTCTCAAACGCTCTGAAAATAAACTACGCTGGGTTACAAGCTGTGTTTGCAGATTCCTCCTCTCTCAAATCATATCAAAAACTTACCTTAGGAATTACGCACTTCTTCAAGTTGAATCAAATGTGATGAAAGCATTATATGTATGTATAGAAATGCTTTTCCAGCACAGAAGGAGATATTAATGGCATCTTTGTGAAACTTACCTGCTGGAATGGTCATGACATGTTTGTTCAACATAGATTAACAAAGTCTCACACTAACCAAAGGTCTACAATGACAATACAGGATTAAAAGAACAGTGGTGCATTTTGGGAAATACATTTGTTGTACGCATGAGCAACATTCAAACCTATAGCAGGCTGCTGGGTTAAAAGAAGAAGAAGAAACACATCTTTATTATCCCTCTTGAGGAAATTATCATTTCATTCTTTTTTACAGTATGAACATGCATTTTTACAGTATTTGTTAGTACAGGGCCCTGAACAAACACACAACAAACACCAGGGGCCTGTAAGCATGCAGTTAATACACACACAGTAGGATGCAGAGTGACGGGTTGTGACTTTGGGGTGACGCCCCCGGCAGTGCCTTAGTTTTGCATACCATAGATGGAAACGGCATATATAGACTCATATGTACTGCATGACATTGAGAGTGGGGTCAATTATATTCTCTATCTCTGCAAGTCAATGATGAATCTTATTTCCCACAATGTCAAACTACATTTTAAAACAAACTTACTTTATTATTCAAGCTACATTGGTAGTCAAATAGTTCTTCAAAAGGTTAGAAACAAGCTGGCCGGAGCGTCATATTTACCAAGCAGAAATTAGACTGATTCTATTGCTCAGAAAGAAAATAAATAAGCCTTCCTCCTCTGTAGACCAGTAAAGGTTTTCATTCTACAGCTAAATAGCTACTAGCTTTAGTGTGGTGTGTAAAGCAATGGCTAGTCACTTTAGCAACAATATGTTTTGCAGAAGCTACTAAAGGGCCTATTTAATGCTTAATGCTTAAAATAAATGATGTTCCCTGTTATGTGAGGCTTACTTGCGTTACATCAGATAATGGAAACCAGACTCTTTTTATCAATAAATAGTAGACACCAGAGTAGGAGCTTGCTCTCAAGTCAAAGAAAGTCACAGAGAGTGCAGTCTGCCATGGTTTGGCCTTCAAATGGATGCCAGACAGTCAATTATACAGTTCCTAATGTGACATGTCTTTGTTACAACTCTCTCTGGAGCAAAAAAACTGATCTTGTCTGTCATCTAGAGATCATTTCTGTCCAGAGAACAGACATATAACACTTCATTTGAGTCACTCTCAGAGGGCCACTTAGAATGCTCCTTGAAGGGCGCATAAAGCCATTCAACATGAATAAACTGCTAAAGTTGAGCTGAATAAGAAGCTGTTTATCTGGTCCCTGCAATCATTCAGTCGTGAATCTTCTTTTTGAGTAAAACACACAGCAGTAAAGTCACAGAGTAGCCTTTCCATTTCCTGTATTGGCTGGGAACAAAAAACAGATGAAGCAAAAACAACAATTTATTCCTTTTAGTTTATTTAAGAGACAAGGATTCAGATAATAAATAAAATTCACTCTCATATCTTCATTTTACAACAAAAATGGAATTACAAAATGAATGTTTGCCCTACCTGTTGTCTCTCCAACAGGTAGGACAGATTCTGTGGTCGTCCCTTACTCTCAGGTAGATGCTGTATTCTCATTCATTCGTTTCCTATGATCCTTACAGTTTCAGCCTCCATGACTAACGCTCATGTACAGTCACAAAAAGTGTGACTCAAGAACACTACAGTATTTGAACTGATGTACAGGTTTGCATAGTGCAAGTAAGATGTTACTGCACTTCCAGGATTATCAGTGTAGGTCATTGCCCTCACGCTTCAAGAAATCCAAATAATTCTAATGTGTGAATTGTTATATGCAGCACATCATGATTCGCCAAGTGCTGAGTCTAAATTTGTTACTGGATCGCCCCCTGCTGGTAAAACTGTCTAAACTTTTTTTTTAAATAATTAACTCAGACATTAAATTGTTGTGAAATGTGTAAAAAAAAAAGACACAATAACCCAATAGTAACACAAAGGTAAGTAAAACAAGACTGTGGGGAATAATATTTCAGGAAGTACTTTCACATTTCATGGCAGAATTTACCCACAGTGACTTATGATAGATTTATTTTGACCATCATGCATGAAAATAAGACATTCTGCTTTCATTGGAGTTTAATGTATACACAAGAGTTGTACTTATTCAACAGCTTAAACAGTACTCCATTTAATGGTCTGCCTAAGTGAGGAGCTCATCGATAAAATCCGCAGCTATGTGTATGACACTAGTGGCAAAATACTTTCTGTTGTCATGCAACCAGACGCTTAGAATGTTAAAATTGTTTTCTCGCTATTTACTTATCTTCCCCTGCTGGGGTGATCCTACGTTAGACTTTTGTTTTTTTAGTTTTTGCAAGATGGTGGAATTAATATTCTGTTTTTTCATCCTCACTATACCCACTATCACCTCTGCCTTCACTCACACCCTTAACTGCATCACTCACACCCTTCCATCCCCTCCCCTCAACCCACCCACCCAGACTCAGATAGCCTCTCCAGCCCCACCCGCTTCAGTCTTAGCCTGTCAGATGGACCAGAGGACCAACTGGATCGCCTCCAGCAGGTGGAGCTGGTCAGGACCACACCCATGTCCCAGTGGAGGGCTGGCACTGTGCAGGCCTGGCTGGAGGTTGTCATGGCGATGCCTATGTACATCCGTACCTGCTCAGAAAATGTCAAGAGTGGAAAGGTAAACTAACATCAAAGGCATGAATCGGGTGGACTGATGTGCAGAAAACCAACCTTTACCAGTTCAATCCATCCTCCTGACACCGACCGCCAGTCTGATTAAAGCTGTGGGGTTTAGTTGCAGTAACTGCAGCTACTGTGACATTTTGCAGGTTTTGCTTGGGTTAACAGATGAAGACCTGGAGCTGGGCTTAGGCGTCAGCAGTGTAATGCATCGCCGGAAACTACGACTGGCCATCGAGGATTACAGAGATGCTGAGAATGGTAGAGGGTGAGGAAAACAAAAAGAAAGAGCGAGTAATACAGGTTAAACAGGTCCATTCATCTAGATCACAAAACTATAAGAAACATTTCTTATGTCTTTTCCTTGTGGTGTTTAGTCATCCAGCACCAGAAATAGTTCAGGTCTGGGTTTTGAATTATTTACTTATGTAACTTCAAAATATTGGAAAACAACAGATTCAGCAGATTCGTTCGGAAACAGTGCTGCTGTTACTCACAATTAAAACTGAGTAGTGTGGTTCTGATTATGTTATTAATCTAATTCTATTTATCAGTTTATTGTGAAATGGTGAATTAAGACTCCCATTATATTCTGTGGCAAATACAATTACAATCAATCTAATAATAAGTTTCATCCAACAACCTCACTGTCACAAATGAAAGGGATCACTGTGCAAAAACCCTATGAAAATCACAAATATATGGACACAAAGTTAAGACATGTCATCCAATATCTGATGAGGTTCAGACCAAAGAAGGCTACATGCCCATACACATTGTCTCACATGAAGTCATGCAACTGGTAAAACTTACAGACAGACACTTCTGTCCTCACGACAACGCAGATATCCGGGACGAAAATGCAACTTTTTGAAAACACCGGCCAAAGTGAAGTTTTTTTAAACTCCGGGTATCCGTTGTCATGTGGACGCTGTATAATTATGATTTATGTACCTTTTAAGAAATTGGTGTATTGTCTGTCAGTAGGTTGTCGAAGGCTGCAGATATGGACCACCACTGGGTGGCCAAGGCCTGGTTGAGTGATGTGGGTTTGCCTCAGTACTCGCAAGCCTTTCACAACCATCTGGTAGACGGGCGGATGCTGAACTCGCTGACGACTCATGACCTCGAACGTCACCTCAGCATCAACAAGAAGTTCCACCAGGTCAGCTTGCTGTTGGGTATTGAATTGCTGCACCTTCTCAATTTCGACAAGGAGGTAAGTAGGAATCTGATTAGGACCAGAGGTCAGCGTACAATATAATTTCAACAAATTAAAATAGAACCTATCTACAGTTTATTCCAATAGAAATGTTTGGGTGCTTTCCAGGCATTGCAGGCTCGTCGCATACAGTGTGAGCACCAGAACGTGGATCCACTGGTGTGGACCTCCCATCGGGTCATCAAATGGATCAGAGATATAGACCTAAAGGTGAGAATATAAAAAATAAAAAAATAAAAAAATTGCTAAAGGTATATATATATATATATATATATATATATATATATATATATATATATACATATATATATATACACACACATACACACACACACACACACACACACACACACACACACACATCGGACAACTGGGATATTGAGCAATGTAACAACTCTATTATGTGATATGGTGAATAATGGGGGCCCTTGTGTTTACGTCGCTTCACTCCCTTTCTGAAAAGAATGACTGAGCCAACAAACCTTTCAGATTATAATATGATCAACATCGTTTATTGTTTTGGCAATAAATCCATTTCCATTGCAAGACATGACCACAATCAAGGTGTGTAGAGATAAGACTGTCCAAATGCCTGATGACATCCTCACTGTTGGTGCGCTCTCTAAAGAATTCAAAGCTGTATTACATCACAGAATTTTACATCTGTGACAGAAGTCACTCACTGGCTGCCTCCATCCACAGGAGTTTGCGGAAAATCTTCTCAACAGTGGAGTTCACGGTGCTGTCATGGTGCTTGACCCCACTTTTAACACTGATACCATGGCAACAGCAATGGGGATCCCTAACAGCAAGCACATGGTTCGCAGACATCTTGTTGAGGAGATGAAAACCCTGATTGGCTCAGCCTGGTAAGAAGATGTAGTCACTTACCGATATGTATAATCATATTTCCTTATAAGATGAGATTCTTTAACCTGAGATAGATGACAAATGATAATATGAACTGTAAATGTTGCACAAAGACACATTCTAAATATTCCCCTGCAGGTCAGATGGCAAGCAAGACTGTGAGCATCAAAGCCTGGGAACACCACCAACTTTTCTTCGCCAGAACTCCCTGAACAGACTGCCAAGCTCCACCGGCCGACATGCTGAAGATGAAGACTCGCTGAGGAGGAGGGCTTTAAAGGTGGGAGAATGTTTCCTCTCATTAAGTCATTTATTCCACTTGCAAGGTATGTTTTGATTTCAGACGCAAAGTCAGGTTTACTCAGGAACCTGGTGGTATATTTCAAAATATTAGATTATTTGACAAAGCAGGTGTGCTGTATCAACGGGACAGACAGGATGTCCCGCTGATGATGCTTAGTGTCAAGGCAGTAGATAAATAGATAAAAGTATTTTAAATGACAGAACACACACAAAGTTTTCTGCATGCTTGGTTTGAATGCTTGTTTCTATTACAGCCTCTCACAGGGTTCAGTCCCAAAACTCGCAGTGGACGGGACATGAGTTGCCATAGCAGCTACAGTTCCCTCCCTCAGGAGGTTCGAGACCAGACTCCACCCCGAACCGAGGGCAGCTCGCTCTGCGGGTACAACAGCATCGAGGTCACCAACGTTTGAGGTCCCGCATTTTTCTAGAGAAAAGCCTTTACAGGACAAGATTGCACTTTGAAAACCAGGTTAAAACTTTTTACAAGGTTCCTGGTTAAAGAGACACTTTATCAGATTCATTGTGTGCAGATGGCATTTTGAGTTTGTAAGGGCAATTAAAACCTTTTGCAAATATAAGATCTAATAGATGAAGGACTCTAAATGATTATTTTTCTATACATCTGTGGGCAAATGGTTCTTTTGAACCATGATATTTCTTTTGTTAAACAGTTGTTACTGACAGACTGTGAGGAATACATTTTAAGAAAAAAAAGTTGCAGGGTACTTACTGAAAAGATGGAAAAAAAAGTCTCATCTGTGTAAATTGTTCTTGTTCTCTTCAATTTTGATGCTTGTGATGCCTTGTTGATGTAGCTAAAGACAATGGACAAAAAGACAAATTAATCTTAAATCTTAGTGTTTATGTTTGATAGTCATTGTCAATATTTCACATTACACATCTATGTCCACACAAATGTAGCACCTCTTCTCATGAGTTTTCTACTGTGCAGTAAATACAAATGGAAAAATATCTGAACAATGCCAGCACAAAATGACTGCTCAACTGTGTGTTAGTGGAAGCCTGTGGGCTGAAAGGTGTGATGATGCATATATGTGAAAATCAAAGTACTCTGTTTAATCAAATAAAGATTATTATGTCATATTTGCTGATTTTTCCCCCCCTCACCTATCAAAAATGAAGAGTTTGATAAAATACATTTTGAAACAGACTATTTATGATCAACTGAGATAACTTATTGAAAAATTTGGGTATATGCTAATGAATCAAAATCAAGCGCAATCCTCCAATCTCTCACTTACAGATGGATCCTCCTAAACTGAATGAAAAAGGACAAATTGAAACACACACTGGGGAAGAGCAGGAGCAAATGGATTGGGTGACACAAACACAGACTCACTACCACCATGAAACACTCGGGGTCCCATGCTAGAAAGAAACTGTTCACTGTAAATTGCCCATGTTATTTACATTTGTGTTTATTACATATAAGAAGCTTTTAAAAATAAATGGATTCATAAATGCATACAGACAGAAGCAAAACACCTGTCCAGCATGTGGGATATGGGTACATACAGTTTTGTGGGAAATGATGTGAATAATGTTATGTTGCAATCTTCCAGAACAGAAATGCCTCTTTGCGATATATTCTCCAAAGTAACAATTACTAAAGTACTAGTAAAAATTGGACCTAACCCTAACCCTATCTCTAACTCAAATGAAAGACCGTTAATTACAGAATAAAACCAAGGGGAAATTTTTTGTTGGTCTTATTTGCGTGAGGAAATGTGTGTGGTTTATTGCCCCCACTGAATAGCAAACAGGGTTCACACAAAACTTAACTTTGTGTGCTAGCACTGACTGCCATGACTGATCTTTCAGTTGTATTTTGGTGAGTCACTGCAGTTCCTCCTTTCTTTGCTTTGTATTGTTGCGTCTCAATATATGTGCTTGTTTAAAACATGGTGCAACTTCCTCCTCTTACGAGCAGTGACTGGAGTGTTGCAGCAAAATAAGGATGAGAAACCAGTTGAGAGATTAATGTCATCTCAGTGAAGAAATAAAATTATATGATCATGGAGCAGGAAGCCATCAAATTACAGTCAGTAATTACACAAGTGATAATGGGAATGAGTTTGAAAATTGGATTAGGAAAATATTAATTCGAAGTAATGTACTTTTTCATTGGAACAGAAACAGTGTTAAATACTGGCTTGACATTTTTACACATTGTATCATATCGTATTATATTATATCATAGGATATTATGCCAGAAATAAGTTAATTCATTATGTACTCTTACATTTTGCTTTTCTATTCAAAGACATATCTCTTTACTTAGCTACAGGTTGACTGTGATTCTGTACATCAAGCTTTGAGAAGGTCCTGGGTTCAGGTCCGTCTCAGGACTTGTGTCTGGTGTTTGTTCTCCACATATTTCTGCAGCTTCTCTCCAGGTTCCCTCCAACTTCCTCCCATAGTTCAAAAACATGCGGTTAAGACAGGTAGACACAAATGTGAGTGTGGTTGATTTTTATATATCTATGAGCTTGCCCTGTGATGAACTGTATACTTGTCCACGGTGAACCCTGACTTTCATCCAGTATCAGGCATGAGCGGCTCTGACATCTCTGCAACGCTTCACAGGACTAGCAGTTATAGAAAATACATGAATTTCCAGATGTGACCCTGTGTGTGTGTGTGTGTGTGTGTGTGTGTGTGTGTGTGTGTGTGTGTGTGTGTGTGTGTGTGTGTGTGTGTGTGTGTGTGTGTGTGTGTGTTTAAACAGAGGAACCAGACTAAAGTTTAAGAGGAAGATAACCTCCCAAGAACAGTAGAGCAACAGGGTTGCTGTAATATAAGTAAACAACACATGAAGTGGTCAGGTTGAGGCTGGTTTTGTCATTATTGTAAAATATGCCAGTCCTTGTTCAGCCGGGCCAGTACAAATGAGCACACCGGAGCGAGGAAATGGTGTCAAGTCATGCCAAGTTTTAAAGACTTGGGTATAACTTTCATCAACTTAATGACGTGGTACAACTACATAGATGCCGACAGAAGCAGGCTGGTTTCTGCTCAAGAGGAAGGCAGAGGAATGGCATGAGTGGATGAGAAATTTACAAAGAGGAGGTGAAAATGCGATCACATTGAACTAATACACACTTGACTGACTTATCCATGTACACTTCAAATAAGTTATACAGTGATACCTCTACTTACGAATGTCTCTACTTACGAAATGTTCTACTTACAATGTTTCTCAGGAGGAAAATACTGCCTCTACTTACGAAAGAAATTTCGACTTACGTAATGTAAAAACACAGTATAGGCTGATACTTGAATCTCCCACAGGTTCCTGAACGCAACATTCTCATAGCTGCTCTGCCATTGGCTATTACCTATTACGTATCTTCCTGGCACCCCATTGGCTAAGAGGGATGCCACTCCACCTCTGTGTGGAACTCGGTCGGTGCTTATGCAGCTTATGCAGTGTCTTCGGCATTGGGCACTCGACCCGTGAGGTGTTCTGATAGTTTTGCGCAAATATAATAACTTTTTGAGTACGCATTTGCTATGGATCCCAAGAAAGTGACGGAGAAAAGAGGAAAAGAAAAGTGTTTTTTGTCCATACAAGCAAAGCAAGAGATAATAGAAAAGCATGAGAAAAGGATGCGTTTGGTTGATCTTGCCAAAGAATATGGCCGTAATGCATCTACAATCACCACGTAATTAAAACAAAAGGAAGTTTAAGGAGTTTAAGGAACTGCGTGGGAGGTGGGAGAAGTTCAAAAGGAGGACTGGAATTCACTCTGTTGTTCGGCATCGTGAGATAGGAGCGCACGAACCAAAGAGAGCAAAAAACAATGGGGACAGCTTTTAAAAGGTAAATGACCGTCATTATTATTCTTTACTCTATTCTTTGATTTTTTACGTTATGCAAAACTCTCATTTATTGTGCAATAATCTAATCGTAACATGTATTTGTTAATGTTTTGATGCATTTTTATGCTTTATAAAACATTTATGTCGGAATTTTTGGGGGGCTTGGAACGGATTAGGGTATTTGAATGGAAAAAACGTCTCTACTTACGTAATTTTCTACTTATGTAATTTCTTCCGGAACCAATTAATTATGTAAGTAGAGGTACCACTGTACTTGCATTACAGCATCATTAAAATGAAGTAGGTGACCCAAGTAAGTAAGTAAATTTGACTCTTAACAAGAAGATTACATGATTGAAGTTTCCCACAGTTTTGTGGTTCAGGTTTCAGTGATTGATTAAAATATATTTCCAGTGCGGTGTGGTTTACAGGTGACTGGAAAACACAGACAAATCCATTGCATCTGATTGGTTGGTCCCTGAAGTACTCCTCTCTGGTCCTTTTTATCTTTCTTTTTTTTTAAATGTAGAGTCTCAAACTTGTCCGTTAAGTATAGTGAAGCGGCATTTACATTTAATTTGTAATTCCAGCACAACATGAATGTTGCAAGAGACTGCACCTCTACGGGCTTGGGCAGAAGGAAGAAGTGTTACCATCTACCCTGGGGATTCACAGTTGATTATGATCCATCGTATTCGCTTGTGCTACCACACACACTACTGAAAGAGTCTTTACTTGCAGCTGAAATTTAACTTAGGTAGTTAAATCCCTCAACAGATAGTTTACTACTCTAGTTGGTGTTGGTCACATTTGTAGACTGATATCAGAATTCTAAGAGTAAACTCAGGTTCAAGATTTATGTCATCTTCTTCTTTTCCTTTCGGCTTTTCTCTTCAGTGGTCACCACAGCGAATAAATTGCCTCCATCTTCTGCATCCTCTTCTCTCACAACAATTACCTTCATGTCCTCTTTCACTACATCCATAAACCTCCTCTTTGGTCTTCCTCTAGACCTCCTGCCTGGCAGTTCAAAACTCAGTATCCTTCTACCAATATATTCACTATCTCTCCTCTGGACATGTCCAAACCATCTCAGTCTGGCCTCTCTGACTTTATCTCCAAAACCTCTAACATGTGCTGTCCCACTGATGTACTATTTCTTGATCCTATCCATCCTGGTCAATCCCAAAGAGAACCTCAGCATCTTCGTCTCTGCTACCTCCAGCTCTGTCTCCTGTCTTTTCCTCAGTGACACTGTCTCTAGACCAAACAACATCGCTGGTCTCACCAGTTTTGTACACCTTTCCTTTCATTTTAGCTGAAACTCTTCTATCACACATCACACCTGGCACTTTTCTCCACTTGTTCCATCCTACCTGTACATGCTTCTTCACCTCTTTTCCACACTCTCCATTGCTCTGAACTGTTGACCCTAAGTACTTAAAATCCTCCACCTTCTTGATCTCTTCTCCCTGTAACCTCACTCTTCCACTTGGGTCCCTCTCATTCACACACATGTACTCTGTCTTACTGCGGCTAACCTTCATTCCTCTCCTTTCCAGGACAAACCTCCACCTCTCTAGCTTCTCCTCCACCTGTTCCCTGCTTTCACTACAGATCAGCAGGGAACAGCTGGAGGAGAACCAATAACAAACAAATAATAAAACATATATACCGTAGATCTTATTACATAATAAAACGTACATGGATGTGGGACATATACTTGGTCCTTCTGTGTAAAATGTGGGCCAACAATACAGCCTATAATGTGTGAATGGATGTTCATTTTTGCTGTTATGTGAAAGAAATCTATTTTTCCCGGGCTGTGCACCCACAAATTAATCAAAAATTTGATTTGTCTAATCACTCTTGATATGACATCAAGACCAGTCAAGACCATACAACATGAAAAAAACTCTTAATTCATTTGGCTTTTTGCTTACTGTATATATCAATAGTGTCACCGTCTCAGTCGCTGTATTCCTCACGTCGAACCAACTTGCAAGTTGGAGGGTCCTGATTACATGGGCAGGGAACTGAGGGAAAAACAGCCTTCAAAACAATACATAAAAATGCAACATGTTAGAAAACTAATAAGGTTTCCTTGACTGGAGGACAGGATGTCTCATGTCACACATCTGGGAACACCATTAGTTCAAATAACCACCACTTTTCTACTGACATGTCAACCCTGTGGCAAAACAAAAAGTTCAGAGATGAGATGAGAGCAACACATATCATCTGTTTGCACATTTTGGGCTCTGTATCATGGGGGAGAGATGTGTCATATTAGAGTGAGGAAAGGAAACTTATAATTCTAAATACCAACTGTTATAATAACTAAATCAAATGTAGCCCAAGCAGATCAGATCAGAAAAAAACAAACAATAACAAAATGTTCATAAGATAAAATATTAAGACTTTGAACAACATGCTACAAGTCTTGTTTTACATTTTGTTCTGCGTGGACCCCAGCTGCTTACGTTAACAGCTAATAAACAAATAAACAAACAAAGAAAACCTTGATTCCATGTGATTTGTACCATTCATCGGGTCCGTTTCACAAAGCCGGTTTAGTGGAAAACCTGGCTAAGTTAACCCTGAAATCAGGGAAAACCAGGGCTTTCGGTGTCACAAAGGGAGGTAACTTAACCCAGAGTCAGAGGAGTAAACCTAGCCTGTGTCACAAGGTAAACCTCTAGGTTTGTTACCACAGTAACAGACTCTGAAGCTAGCGTGGTCTGGAGGAGGGGCCGTGTCACAAAGCAGGTGTAGTGGAAACCCAGAGTAAGTTAACCCTGAAATCAGGGTTCTCGGTTTCACAAAGGTGGGTAACTTAACCCAGAGTTAGAGCAGTAACCCTGGCCTGTTTCACGTAGCAAGGTAAAGTGAACCTCTGGGTTTGTTACCGCAGTAACAGACTCTCTGAACTTAACCTGGTCGGGAGCAGGTTTTATTCCACAAACCCAGGGTTTCCTCTGACTCCGCCCCCTTTCACCGCTGCTCGCGCGGCTTCAATTCCTGGTTCTGTGAGACGGACAGTTTGACGGAAGTAAGGTTTGATAAATAACTCCGTATTTCAGAGGTAAACATAGCATGTCCGTTTGACGAGGAGCCCCTTGATTGAGTTTCCACATTAATTCAGAGATTTTAATTTTTTTTGTATCGCGTTCAGATGTCCTGTCATATCCTGTCGGACAGTTCTCTTTATCAGTTCTCTTTAAAAAGGGATGAGAATCTGTTAATACTTCAGTAGCGGATAAATGTCACACTCTGTTTTCCACCAGAATGTGAAGCAATGGGAAGAGAACAATCAGTAACATAAAATATTAGTCTACCTTTGTTTTCTTCAATTTCTTGTTAATTTCTTTATATATATATTTTTTATCAATATGGGCCTATTTCATGAAGGCAGGATTAACCTAGCCTGAGGTAAACCTGTGGTTCTGGGTTACTGAAACAAAACAAAACAAAACAACACAAAACAAAACAACACAAAACAAAACAAAACAAAACAAAACAAAACAAAATAAAATAAAATAAAATAAAATAAAATAAAATAAAATAAAATAAAATAAAATAAAACAAAACAAAACAAAACAAAACAAAACAAAACAAAACAAAACATTCTCCTCTCTATCTAAAAGCCAGTCCGAGAGTGAAAGGGTTAATAACACTGGAAGTTCCCTCCTCCTCCTCCTCCTCCTCCTCCTCCTCCCTCCTTCTGTCTGGGCCCATCTCAGAGGGAACTTCTTAACTCCTATTCGCCGTTTGACTCCAAATTATGCAACGTAAACTCTGAGCAGCGTCTAGAAACCAGCTCCCAGCTCCGAGGAGAAGAACGAGGAGAAGGCTTGTGTTTTGTTAGACAGATGTGAGGTGAGTGCAAAGCCCGCAGACCCGTCCGCGTCAGGAGTCATTTGTGTCGCTGGAATGTTTTAAAAACTTCCAGTTTGTTGAAAGTATCGATAGATCATGGAAAGTTTTCTCGCTCGCCTTTACGCACACGTCCCTCCGTGAGGAGCCCGCCCGGTGCTGCGGGCCATGTGCGGGACGAACGGCGGTCCAACGCAAACGGGATGACTCCTCAGATCTTCAACACGTAGTCACAAATGTCACCACCTAGATCCGTCAAACGAGCCACATTATTATTTTGGGACAAAACTTGACGCAAAGATGGGACTCTTCAGATTAAAACATTATCCGTTTGGGAATAAAGTTTTTATTGCTGTACCTTTTTAACGAATAAGAAGGTTCATGTCTTACCTCACTGTAAAAAGTCGGCCTTGGGGTGAAGTGCTGCCCTCAGGCTGGACTGAAGGCACACACCCACAGTACAGTAAGTGCCATCTTCACAGAAATACTCCATTTCATCTCTAGATTCCTCATCTGACTGCCGACTGTGTCCAGCGGTCATTAGGATTCTGATGCCATGCATTCTTCAGTCAGACGGTATTGTAGTCCAAAATTGGGGCAGGGTTCGTCTACTGATGACGGTCCAACTCATTACCAGCGGGCCTGAACATGTTTGCTCACTACACACCGAAATAAACTGTTTCCAAGGGAAGATTCCGAGGAATGAGTCTTAAGTGAAGACTTTCTTGACTTGTTGCAGTTGTTTCAATGTAGACAGGGTCTTTCTGACTTCTATTTGAGGTTGTTTTCACGGCAGTCTTCCTTCCTTGATCTAGCTGTGACTAGAAAAAAGTTAAACAAAAGTGATCTTGTGATCAATGAGCCATTCAATATGTATGCAGCAGATGAGTCTCTCAGCTCATTGGGCATGCTCGATGAATTTCACAATTTTTTTTTGTCTACTTGAGGCAGTTATATGTATGCAAATCAAACACAAGTGGATGCAAAACTAACTCAATGTTTGAACTGTAAAACATAAGATGAGCAGTCAATGATTTAAAAGAAGGGAGAAAAGAAAATGAAGATATAAAAAGATCAAATACAAGTAGAATTAATATTATTGAAAAGTGTAATTGCAAAATGTATCACAAATCAGCTGTTTACAAAAACCAAATCCAACAAAAGAAAATCATGTGATGCATGACGAGATCCCAGATCATGGCAGCATTCTTTAGGAATCTTAACCCATTCCTCATAAGCAGCTCTGTAATATTCCTGGGTTTACATTCTGCTGGAGGGAACAACTGGAACTTCTCATTTGCTTCAGGGTCAGCATGGTGAACATCCTTGAGCTTGGATATGGACTCCTAGTATAAAATTGGACTTTAACAAAAACGTAGTCTAGTTCTAGAGCAGGTCTATGAAGGCTCCGGCAGGCTTTTAACAAATGTGATTTTCACATTTATGCTTGTATGACAGCTGCGGGTTGAAAAACTTGAACTGCAATATTCCTTAGAAAAAGAAAGAACTTGATATCTATTGTATTGAGAAATTTAAGCTATTATGAATTCTTATTAGGTGTGGTTATTATAAACATTTTAATAAATACTATAAATATTATAAATATTTTAATAAACAATGTATAACGTGGATTGCATAATGACGTCACAGGTAGCAAAGCTGTGTTTTGTGCACTTGAGGGTATTTCATGAGGTTTTAGTTGTGCAACTGTCACTGCCTAGCCTCCTGATGTGCTGACCAGACGGAAATCTCTCTCACTAGTAAAACTAAAAGGGTTTGGTCTCATAAAGATATATTCAGTGATAACTTTATAGATATGGGTTATTTCTTAAGGGTTTAAGTCCCCTGTTATCTCTATTTTCTGTTTGCTGTGACTGGAAAGTGCTGGAAGTGTTTCCTGATCTGGGTGTTTGACCTCCTCTTCTCCCCTCTACAGCTTTTGAACTCAGTGGAATCCCTCTGATTGAAATTTGGGGATTCACAAGATGCAATCCAGTGTGGATGGACCACCACGCTCCCTTGGGGGCAACAACAACAACAATAATAACAATAGCAGTGAAAACACTGGAAACTCAGGTTCTCAGTATGCACTATGTGCCCTGGGGGTCGGACTCGTGGCCCTTGGCATTGTGATGATCGTTTGGAGTGTAGTACCTGCAGACGCAGCTGTTAACAGCGGCACCAGCTCGGAAGGAGGCGGGGACGTTGGCAGGAAAAATAAAGCGTCCTCCGTGGCATTTGTGCTGGTGGGCTCTGGGGTGGCCATGCTGCTGCTGTCCTTGTGTCTGGGGCTGAGGAACAAACAGCGGGAGCAGCTGAGGCGCCTGGAGGCACAGAACCGTGGAGGAGCTGTAGCCAATGCACAGCAGGAAAGAGAAGCGTGAGTCCAATCATACAATCATAGGATTTAGAAATCGATAACCCTTTTAGGTCTGGGACGATTGATTGATCAGGTAGATTACCTTTTACCAGTCTTGTGTATGTGAGAAACATTTCTGTTGGCTTTGTGGTACACATGGAATATTATTTTGTCTGTTCAATTTTTTAAAATCTTGAAATATAACACATTTTTTTCCATAATAATTTGGACTGTTGAACAACACTACATGGCACTTTTCCAGACCATAATGAAAATTGGTTTATTAGATGTATACTGAAAAATAAACCATCTAGCATAAGGCTGAATGGTCAATGCATGTCATGTTTAAAAGATTCCTCCACATTCTACATTATGAACAACAACAACAACAACAAACACTGCTACTTTTGTCAAGAGAATCCCGATGCCCACAAATGCAACACTGATGTTGCCTCAACTTATGATGACGTCATGGCTTTACGTCACATGATCCGGTGGGGTAGAAAGTACTTGGGTAGAAATGGCTGGAGAGAGAGAGAAAATGGAAAGTCCATCAACATTTCAATTTGAGGAAAATTTTAATTGTGATCTCTATTCTAAAGAAAACAAATCTCAATTCACATTCTTCCTGCAATCATGCAGCACCAGTTTAGTG
The DNA here is from genome assembly GCF_040054535.1 of Antennarius striatus. NCBI lineage: Eukaryota > Metazoa > Chordata > Actinopteri > Lophiiformes > Antennariidae > Antennarius > Antennarius striatus. The sequence goes on along the minus strand of NC_090777.1, from coordinate 16,926,429 downwards.
TTATTTTTGTTGAGGTATACTTGTTAAGTATGAGAGAGTTTAAACTTGTCACTTTGCTCCTAAATATTTTAATAAAGGGACTAAAACTAACTGTCTACCTCAGAAGAAGTAAAGAGGAACGTACTCACACCGTCAGCACACAAAATCAAATACTGAAGTGGTGCCTTTTGGTGTAAAATTGTTTTGTTTTGATCTGTATCGTTACAAGTGGAACCTAAAATCAGGATTTCCATGACATGACATGGACATGTCTTTCAGTTATGTAAATATTTTCGCTGTACTGGAGAGGTGTCTTTTGAAAGTCTTTAAAATTTAAACTTCTTTTTAAACTTTTATTTTAATTGTATCTTGAAAATCAAACTTGCTCTCCGAAAGTCAGTTAACAAGCACAACTCGAACAACATCCTCTTTGAATGAAATGAACCTGTAAAGGGTTTGACCATATTTCATCATTAATTTTTAGTTTATTCTTGAATTTGGTTGATGAGGTCTATGCTGTCTGGTGGCTGTTTCAGCTCTGGAGTATTTTCCACTTGATTACGTACATCGGAGAACAATCATAGTCCAGCATCCAATACTACAGCTATATATATTCCCCTGCTATTCAATTTTAACAGGAGTCTTTTTATGAGAACACAAGTTGAGGTGTATTGATTGTCTTTCATATGTGTGCATGTCTGTTTGTCTCCAGTGCTGAGGAACAAGCCCAGAGGTATGCTGTACCCTCCTATGAAGAGGCTGTAGGCAGTGGCCAGTACCCGGTCCGGCAAAGCAACCTCAGGCAAAGCACCTCCCAGCTGCCTTCCTACGATGACCTGGTCCAGGTCGATGAAGTACAGTATGAAACTGAGGGACCAGAGGTTACTGCTACATCACAGCCTGCTTCAATCTCCAGTATACCCAATGCCGCGGCCTCCACATCAAATCGAAGACCTGGGAAAAGTAGCCGAAAGCTGCTCCCTATTAAAATCCGTAGGATTAAATCGGAGAAGCTACACATGAAAAACACAGAACACGCTCAGTCACCTGCTGAAATCAGTATAGAACCACTTACCCCACCACCACAGTATGAAGATAAAGTACCTCCAATATGAGATCAAGCTGATAGTGTTTAAAGTGGTCTCTGATCAGTTGAGCATCTTCATATGGATTCAGATCTTCCCTGTTGATCCTAGAATGGAAAGCAGTTCTATTTGTAGAACACTCTTAGCAGCACTTTGTTATAAGATTAGGTCTGTCCGAATTCATAATTCAAGCCATGTCACTCTGAAGTACTGAACAGAGAAACCTTTATATTTTTTTTTCTTCTTTACTTTTGGATTTCACTGGATTGTCTGAAACGGATACAGTTGGATGGCATGACATGTTGGATTCCTTTGCTGTTGCACGTTGGGTTACAAACATATGCAAATACAGTTGTCTTTCATATTAGAGTAGCTCTCTGTTGCAGGGTTTGTTATCTTTAGAGCTGCACAGTGAGTTGATCATGGAGATACCAGGACATAAATGGTAGTGATAATGAGAACATGTGAGCACATTTTGGTTGGACTGGGGCACAGATTTTGTGGAGAACCATCTGTTTAGCTATGTCACCCGAGGAAGTAGGATCCCTGGGGAGTGACTGAGAAGAATCATTCCTTAGCTGGACTGACCTGAGGTAGTCTCCAAGGAATTTCTCCCTCGTCTCTGCTGGTGCTCCAGGACTAAGAGGGATATTTCAGAGGGTTTAATGCATTTCAGCTTTTTTTTTTTTTTTAATTATTTTGGTTTCGAGTGTTTTCCTTATCTGAAAAACTGAAACCCGGTGCTCGGATTATCGTTATGCATTAAGGAATTTGCTGGACAGCACTGTTTACATATCATCTGTTTTGAACCAAGATAAAACAAAAGCTTTGCAAGCAGCTACTTCCATGATTCCCAGCCAAAAGTGCTTCATCAGAACCTGATAGGAGATGCAGTGGGACATCTCTGTGCGATGTTCAAGTTGTGCACATTTATCAGCGGTTCCAAAGTCAGTCTTTTTCTACATTTAGAATAGAGATGCAGTCCCTAGGATGAACACTCTATGGAAACTGGCTGACATTTCTTCTCAAGACAGAACAGGACAGCCCTGTTATAAAATGGTGGTTGATTAATAGCCACCACTAATGTTAGTTAGGTTACTTTTTAACAACAACAAAAAGTTTAAGGAAGTTGAAGCATGTCAGGGAGTCTGAAGGAGTGGTTGTACTAGCTTATCGTATTTCTAAGATTGCTTTACAGCACGCAGTTAAGTTTTGACGCAAATGCCTTGGTGTTCAGAACGACACTGCTGCTCTTTCTGCACCACTATAAAAGATATTACACGACTGAACTTGAGCTCTCATCTTGCTTTTCTAAAGTAGAATTGCATTTACTGTGTGGAAGCAAGACTGAGGGAGTGCATGAGTAGTTGAAAGCCTCTGCCCTGTAGCCATGGTGAAAACTAGTCCCCAGTACTCTTTGCTTGCTTTTGTTCTTAGTGAAGATTGCCAACAGAAAGACTCTTTGACTGTGCAGCTGCGTCATCATAAGAGCAGCTTTTCTCACTTGGTTGCTCATCGACCAACAGCAGCATGACTCGTAGCCCTGTTTTCATTTTGACGTGTGCAAATAACTCCTGAGCTCCTGTTCAAGCAAATGGAGTTCCATCTCCATGCATTATCCTATCCTTAAACAGACACTTTTAAACTTAAACAGTTGAAGCCAAATGGAAGAATAAATCAATTAATTCAAATAAATGTTTACAAGTATTGCACAAATGGAAATGTTTTTTGTGTTGTGAGACAAAAGTTTTTCATTGCGATCTAATGTAAATGTTAAGTAATTAATGCAAAAGAAAACACACCAAAAAAAAAGAGCTGTGGATGTCAACTTGTACTGTATAATGTCCGACAAGCAAAATAAGTCATGGTCTTTCAAACACCTCAGGTTTGACAAGGAAATTCACCACAGACTTGATTTCTGAAGTTGAAACCTGTCACACAGCGAAACATTTCTCAACTCTGTCATCATCAGTGCTGCAGACAAAATCATTGTACCTCACTTGTAAAAGACCAATGAACTAAACCATAGGTTTTATAACTGTGTTGAAATGTTTTTCAAAGATCAGACACGGAATGTTGTGGTTCATCATTCTTTTACTTGCATAAGTAAGACATTTTTGCCACTGCCATTCTTTTAGTAGTTTTTTTTTTTACTCATTTTTACTCATTAGCTTTTTATTGTATGTATACTGTGAAAGTGTTCTTTTATATAACTCTTTTTCTATTTCTATTTTTCTGAAGAGTGAAAATGTATCTCATGAATATTTTGAGAAATAAAAGGATATATTTAACACAATGGTCACTTTGTGTATCTTGCTGTCACTAGATAATTGTATAAGTTCATGTTGATTAGAGGTTTTGATTTTCTGAATATTTAACCTTCGGCTACTAAATTGAACACTGAAGGCGAGTGAAACGTCTGGATGCTATCTGTGGTTGGCTTTGTTGTCATTTTGTGTGCAGGATATAGACCGTATTTAAAGCGTCACATAAACACAGTGACCCTCCACTTGTTTGCACTCATAAGTAATGGTTTCCTCTTTACTTTGCAGTAAGTCATTGAGACATAATGAACCATAGCTGCTCTTATTGCTGACCAACGCACTTGCACAGCTTCTTCAATAGGTGGTCATAACCTGCAGAGTAAAACACAAAAAACAATTGTGAAGCACTTCCTGTTTTTGAAAGCCAAGCCTTTGTTTGCTTCAGGTTGCATTGTTTACACTGGTTAAAGGAAAAAAATAGAAAAATGTCTCACTGTGTTTATCCAGCTGATGTAAGAGCTGACTCGTGTGAAGACGGTGGGCTTCTGGAAGACGTTGCAGCCCTGCCCAGAACCGAAGCTCACCACACCATGGACGTCCCAGGATCCATCGGGGCTCTGACAATTTAACGGGCCACCAGAGTCTCCCTGTAAGCACATGGTTGTTCATTAGAACACACCAAGGAGACATGGCTGCCAATGATCACTTGGTCATGCTGGATTTGTTTCCTTTCATTCCATTTCTTGAAGGAAATCTATACTCAAATCTTCTTGGAGTCTTTTACTCTGCCAGATGGAAAAATAACATCACAGATCATTATAATAGACCATTAAATTAGTGAAGCATCTCTGTTTGCATGAACTCACGTTACACCCGGCGCTGATGCCATCACCCCCGGCGCAGACCATCTTGTCTGTGGCGAGGACACTCCACCAGTCGGGCTCTGAGCAGATGTCATGGTCAACCACTGGGAGGAGGGCCTGCTGCAGGATGTCAGCCAGAGGACCGTCAGCTGTAGACAAAGACACCAAGCTAGGTGAGTTCTTTGACTGGTCCTAAATCAGACATGAGATTTATTTGATAGGAAGCAGAGGAAAATGGAGTTGCTGTAGCCTTCGTGTTACTTCAGGATGACAGCGTGAGGTCAGTTCAGGGCAGTGGGTTGTTCTTCTAAGGTAGGCCTTATTTAAAAGCTGCACTGTTTGGAATTATTGGAAGTTTGCTATAATTGTGTAAGTCGTCCCACTTTTGAGTGCAAGCCAGTTCAACGGTGCAAAAATCTATAGATCCTCAATTTTCAGTGGAATTCTCACTCATCCATTCTGCTGGGATGGATTCACTCACTGTTGAGTCGACCCCAGCCGGTGACGTAGCATGGTGCACCGTGTGGCAGGATGACGTCACGATCAGGGAGGCATGCAGGCATTATTGCGTCAGAGAAGACGACAGGGGAAGACAGCTTGATCAGGGCAATGTCGTTACTGCAAAAGACGAACCAGCACACAGTGACAAGTGAACCATCTTTTAGGTTGCATTCAAGATCAGCTCCGTTTTTTCATATACTGTACTCTTGTGAATATGAAGATGCTTATCCTAACTTCTAATTAGTTTAACTGAGCCGATGCTGTTACCGGCTAAGCAGGACATTGTAGTCTTCGTGCTTAATGATTGTCGCCGCCATCCGAACCGTAGAACTCTCCTCAGACGCCTTCAGACTGTGTTTTCCCAACTCCACTCTGTAGTTATGGCGGTCACTGTGGAATAACAGATGACAGTGGTCTAGTAGACACATGAGAGTAAAGTATAACTTTATTTATCCCTTAAGGAGGTTCCATCAGGGAAATTAATTTCTCCATCGCACACAGCACAGTGAGCACACAAAACACAGAAAAAGCACACAGAAAGCACCAGCACATAGAAAGTAGTAAACTGTCCAGTGTACTACTGAGTAAACACCAAATAGAAATATTAATAAATAACCCATCAAGAATATACAAATAGAAAATCATAAATAGGTATAGAAATAAAAAATAATAACCAGGCCTAGTTAAATATGGGTATAGTGAAATGTCTATAGTGTTTGTATTGTTTTTGCTGTATTGTTTCTCATCCCTCAACTCTCGTGTGGACTTTCTTCTTCTTCATCTCGACCAGAGAGGAGTTGAGCAGTTTAATGGCTCGGGGGATGAAGGAGTTCTTGGGTCTGTTTGTCCTGCATGTTGGGAGGCGCAGCCTCTGGCTGCTCAGGCTTCTCTGGTTTCTCTGGTTGTTGGTAACGGTGTGCAGAGGGTGGCTGACATTGTCCATGATGTCCAGCAGTTTGTCCAAGGTTCTCTTCTCTGCCACCGTTGCCAGAGGGTCCAGCTTCATCCCGACCACCGAGCTGGCCCGCCTGATCCGCTTCTCCAGCCTGGAGAGATCCGCCTTAGTCACGCTCCCTTCCCAACACACCACAGCGAACGACAGGATGCTGGCGACCACAGACTGATAGAACATCCACAGGAGCTTCCTGCAGATGCTGAACGCCCTCAGCCTCCTCAGAAGGTACATCCTGCTCTGTGCTTTCTTGTACAGCTGCCTCGTGTTGCTGGTCCAGTCCAGCTTGTTGTCCAGCCACAGCCCAAGATATTTATAGGTCTGCACAAGCTCCACCTCCTCATGAGACAGTTTACTGACATTTACTGTTTCTTGTTTGTCCCGTTGTAATATCATGCTGTACTTAAATGTCATCCTATTGTCAGCCATCCCTTAAACCGTACCTGATGCAGTGAGCAGCGGTGAGGACCCAGTCGGAGGAGATGAGGCTGCCTCCACAGACGTGACTCCAGCGCCCTCTGCTGTCCGACTGGAGCGAGATCTGAGCAGAACATAACGGGACACGTTGAACCTCACGGGTGAACTCCCACACAATGTATTGCCACTTTGGTGGAGAAGTCATCAAAGTAAGGCCTGAAAAAGTGAGTGTAATTTCTAATCTGTGATTGTCAGACAGAATATGTTTCTGCTCATGTAGACCCGACTAACCTGCCAAGGCCAGCTGTGAGGCCTCACATCTTCTCCTGCCACCACCCTGCTGAGCACAGGAGGCACGGTGGGAAGGCCACATCCAAAAACTTGGAAAATGTTAAACAATTAATTTACACTGTGATTTATGCATCAAACTACACATAAAAAAAACATAATTTTTTTATTATGGCAAGTTTTCCTTTTTTATTTGGTGGCATGGGTCAACAATGTACTGTAGTTCAAATAGCTTATAAAGCACACCTTTGTTGAGGTCAAAAAATAAAACATCTGTTTACCTTGCCTGGACGATGACCCATCACTTCACAATCATTTGTGTAAATTCATTAAAAAATAAATTTTGCTTTGCGGCATAATAAAGAAAAAATCTCATCTGCAATGCTGAAGAAAATTGTTTAATCCACCCTCTTTTTGGACAACAAATCATAAAGTTTCATGGAATCAGTACTGTAGTTTTAACATGCTGTGGAAATTTTAAAAAATGCTCTACTTAAAGAAATTCTCGAACAATTCCTGGATCCTTTTTTCCTGAGCCACATCATATTAATGAGTTCTTTCCTGGTTCTTGCCCTGTTATTCTAGGGCAAAAGCCCTAGGGCACTATCTTTCTGGGACAAAAGCCCTAGAAAAACAGTGGAACTCAATCAATTAGTTATGGTCTGATTCGAATGAAAACTAACAAACAAGCAGGTGAAAGATGTGTTTTAGGCTCATGTGAGATGTTGCACCAATCTTACCGCTAGCTACCTGAAGAGTGAGAATCAGCAGGCTCCTCATGACTGGACAGTGTATGCTAAAAGCCTGAATATGTTGGTAGGAGGATGCTGGTATTTAAACTGTATCAGGATCTTCCAAGTAATATATTTACTCTCCTTGGAAACCCTATCTGACATGATCACAAGGACAAACATGTGCATGTGGTTGGTGATAGGAGTTTCCCAGCACTGCTGGATTCTGGGATCATGGGAAATGTTTCTGGTTAAAATAAAAAAAAGTTTTTGTTAGAATAAAAGTAACTTACTTACAGATTGCCTACTTACTACTTATTTTTACTACTATTGCCTACTAACTCATTCAGTTACGCTTTTCATATTTATAGAAGAGAAATTAAGACAGAAATGTGCACAAAACAGGAAATGTATTTTTTCATGGTTCAATTTTTATTTATTCTGTACATGCATAGTGATGTGGTCCTGGAAGTCCTTCATCTCAATAGGCCACCATTTTCTGTGTGGAAGAGTAGACATGTTAGCTTAATACACATTAGAAAACAGGTTAATTGCAAATGAAATAAATGTGATCAGTCATGTTTCTCATGGCCTCAGCCTCTGAAATGATTATCTGAGATGCCCAGGCGCTTACAGAGTTGATCCAGTCCATGTAGGAGCTGACTTGCGTGAAGACGGTGGGCTTCTTGGGGAAATTGCAGCTGAGCCCAGAACCGAAGCTGACGATGCCGTGAACCTCCCAGACCCCAGCTGAGTTCTGACAGTTCAGAGGACCGCCAGAGTCCCCCTGATTCATCACATAAATGACAGCAAATTAAAACATAACAATGGATTTACAAGTAATTCATCACGTATGACAGATTTATTGGTGCATGCACCACAGCTCCTTGTTGTGGGCTTTGGTGAACACATGTGTATTTTAGACTCACGTTACACCCAGACACCACTCCATCTCCACCTGCACAGACCATGGTCTCCTTCACCTGATGACCCCACCAGTCGGGCTTGGAACAGGTGGCGTGGTCCACCACAGGCAAGAGAGCCTGCTGCAGGATGTCAGCGATGGGACCTCCAGCTGGGTGGAGGAAAGATGAGTTCAGGTTCAGCTCAGTTAAAGATGGGAGCACTGACACATAGAGTGGATTAATTTTGTCTCATAAAGACGATGGACACTGTGCTCACTGGAGATACGACCCCATCCGGTGACGTAGCAGGGCTCGTCGTGGGGGAGGATAAAGCCCGCAGCAGGAAGACAGGCAGCCATTATTGTGTCAGAGAGGGTGACAGGAGACTCCAGCTTGATCAGGGCGATGTCATTACTGCAGAAGAAACACATCATTAAACTACTGTTTCATCAAATGTTCTTCATTTTCATGAACAATGTAGAATATTACCGGATGAACAGGGGGTTCCACTTCTCATGCACAATGATGTTAGCTGGGGTCATGAACACAACACCTGCCTCCGTCAGTTTCAGGTTGTGCTTTCCCATGGCCACTCTGTACTCCCTGCCTTTGCTGTGGGGTTTCAGTGAAGAACATGAAGCCGTGACGGGTGAGCTTTTAAATATTACATTTAGATGCTCCAGACTCAAAATGGACCATGAGGGAACGCGCTTGTGGGTTGACATATTCAGTCCATTCCTCTAATAGTTCATATTCTTACCTGATGCAGTGAGCAGCAGTGAGGACCCACTGGTCAGAGATCAGAGTACCTCCACAGGTGTGTCTCCACTCACCCTCTCTGTTGTACTGCAGGGAAATCTGAAGCAAACACACAAGGACAACTTTCATTTTCTTGTTCCCAGCGTCTTCCTAGAAGAAGACACTCTTGCTTTTGTTCATGTTCTGGTTGGACTTCATCCATCTAATGCTTCTTCTACTTCAGGGTCTGTTTCCAATATTAAAAGTATTCTGATGCAGTTACTGCACTTCCATTGTTACAAAGTGTTTTCCTGCACTTGTGGTTAATTAATGTACTAGGTTAGGGCAGATAAGCTATACACTTGGCTGTTAAATTTTGTCAATTTATTTATACAATTTCTTTTGTTTCAGCAATTTTTTCCTTGTATTTACTTGTAGTATAAGGCATTTTGCTTGGATCCATCTCTGAAAGAAGCTTTGCAAATAAGCCTGCCTTACATTTTCTCTCAATAAGGTTGACTATACTATTGATGTTGTGTTCTCTCTTACCTGCCAGGGCCAGCTGTGAGGCTTGACATCCTCTCCTCCAACCACCCTGGTAAGCAGGGGAGGGAAGGTGGGAGTGCCACACCCGTAGGCTGGGAAAATTAAAAAAAAGGTCTAGAATGGTTAACATTATTAGTCTCCATTCATTTTGTAGCGATAACAGTTCACACATTGTAATGAAATGGTGTTCTGAGTGAAAGATACCTACCACCAGCAACAAAGAGAAGGAAAACTGCAAACTTCATCGTGTCGGTATCGTCACGGTTTGCAGAACAACACCTGATATATTTATACCTCTCACGATGTTATGTAACCTACAAAAACCAGATGGAACCGGATCAGTTTTTCTTTGAACAAGACCACAATCGGGGTGGAGTTCAGCTGAAAACAAAATGACCTCAAGTGACCAGGAATATTAGGTCAAGGCTGAGGTGTCCCGGTGGAAATGATCACTGCAGCAGTTCAGCAGAATACAAAGACTGAACTGTGGGAGCTGTGGCTCAGAGAATGTTAGAGAAAATATGTTTAATCTATTATATTTTTGCTGCAAGAAATATTTAGGAAGCATTAACTTAAGAATGAGGGCAGCACGGTGGTGCAGTGGTTAGCGCTGCCGCCTCACAACACGGTGGACTCGGGTTCGAGTCCCGCTCTGTGCAGAGTTTGCATGCTCTCCCCTTGTCTGCGTGGGTTCTCTCCGGGTTCTCCGGCTTCCTCCCACCACCAAAAGCATGCACTTCAGGTTGATTGGCTGGTCCCAAATTGACCGTAGGAGTGAGTGAGTGAGTGTGTGTGTGAATGATTGTTTGTTTCTATGTGGCTCCGCGGTACACTGGCGTCATGCCCGGAGTGTCCCCCGCCTCACGCCCTGAGACTGCCGGGATAGGCACCGGCTCCCCCACGACCTGCGTTAGCAGATTGAGCGGGTTGGAAGATGAATGAATGAATGAACTTAAGAATCATATTTAATCATGTCACGCATTATTTATTCGTGAGTGTGTGTGTGTGTGTGTGTGTAAAATTTGATTTAATAAAAACTGACATCTAGTAAATATTTGTTTTGTTGTTTTATTTATGTTTGTTTTGTTAGTTTTAGGGTATATTACTGGTTGCCATTTTTGAAAACTATGTTTTTAAAATTGAAAACTCATTATTACATTTTTCTGTGTTATTTGAAAGTGTTTGTCTATATGTGAACAACAAAATATATTTAAGGCTGCACCTTCAGAAAAATTAAGTTTTAGGTGAACAGGTTGTGTTAAAGTTTCAAGTTAAAGCTGTAACCAGGACTTTTAACACCTGTGAGCTTCACACAGAGGTTGGACAGGGTAGATAAAGTCTGTTTGAGATTATCTGTGGCTTATCTCCAGGGTTGACATATTTTTCCCACAAACTTTCTCTGACATCTCTGAGGCAAATGTTCAGCAACACATTTAATCTTTTGGCTGGTATAGAACTACAGTATATAAGGAGGCACAAATCTAGCAGAACTTCAGTTGAAGACGGTCACAATGAAACTCCTGATCTTGGCTTTGTTTGTCGCTGGCGGTAAGCTCTGCTGCTGTTACTGCACTGATAAATTTATTACACACCCATATTTATTTGGATTGACTTTAACAGAATGCCACTTTTATGCCAAACTGATTATTGCTGATGTTACAATGACACCATAAATTACCATATTCTGTGCTGGTGTGTGTGTGTGTGTGTGAGTGTGTGTGAGTGTGTGTGAGCAGATGATATAAGGGATTTCCCCCGGTATTAATAAAGTATCTATCTATCTGTTGTTTTTCAGCCTACGGGTGTGGCAATCCCACCTTCCCTCCCATCGTCAGTAGGGTGGTTGGTGGAGTCGATGTCCGTGAGAAAAGCTGGCCCTGGCAGGTCTGAAACCTTCATACACTCTCTTCCACACTGCTTTGGACTATTTTCTTCAACATTCATGTGCTTCTCCTCCTCAGGCGTCTCTGCAGTACAAAAGTGGCAGCAACTTCTACCACACCTGCGGCGCCACCCTGCTCTCCAGCCAGTGGGTTCTTACGGCTGCCCACTGCATCGGGTGAGGCTATGAGACGAACTAGGACTAAGAACTAAGAACTAGGACATGGAGAACAGATATTATTTTTTAAATAGATCTTTTCATCAAAGTGACCCTGAAAGATGTTTGTGTATTTTCTGGCTGAGCAGCAGTCGCACCTACAGAGTGTACCTGGGAAAACACAACCTAAAGAACAATGAGCCTGGCTCTATCGCCATCAGCCCTGCCAAGATCATCGTTCATGAGAACTGGGACTCCTACAGGATCCGGTGAGTCACTTCCCTTCATCTCGTAGAGTTTACATATCATGCTGATGTTTTGTCATTTTTCGTTTCTAAATGTTGGGTTTGCATCCATGCTCCAGTAACGACATTGCCTTGATCAAGCTGTCAACTCCAGTCAAATTGTCCGATCAAATCATGCCTGCCTGTCTTCCCACATCTGGAGAGATCCTGCCTCACAACTTCCCCTGCTACGTGACCGGATGGGGCCGTCTCTGGAGTAAGTTCCACCAAAAGAAAGCAAATACAGAGCAGCATTTATGTCCTCAAATGTTTTGTAAGCATTTTCTTACCTAAGCTAGGTGAGTGCAAAAATCTCCAGTTTTAAGATACAGTAGATAGAATATCATCCATTTAGACAAGTGGTTCAATCCAGTTTCAAGCTTAGGAGCTATGACCTATTGACAAAACTGATTGATTTTTAGAGAACGTCTTTGAAAAAAAACAACTTCTCACTCTATTATGAGAAGGAATGGAAATGAGATTAGAGATCCGGGTTTTGGTATAGGTTTGGCCTTAAATAAGGTAGCATTTTTTTCTTCTGAAGCTGGAGGTCCTATTGCTGACGTCCTGCAGCAGGCCCTTCTCCCTGTGGTCAGCCACTCCGTTTGCAGCAAGAGCGACTGGTGGGGCAGCTTGGTCACCAATAACATGATTTGTGCCGGAGGAGATGGAGAGCTGGCTAGCTGCAACGTAAATAAGATTCTTGTAGACTGATGAATTAAAGCTTCTGTAAAAGTGACTCTTGGCCTCACTCTAACATCTATTTCTTCTACATAAACTTCAGGGAGACTCTGGCGGTCCCCTGAACTGTCAGAACTCTGATGGCTCCTGGGACGTCCACGGTGTGGTGAGCTTTGGCTCCAGTATGGGCTGTAACTATCCCAAGAAGCCCTCTGTCTTCACCAGAGTCAGTGCCTACATGGGCTGGATCAACAGAGTAAGTGTTAAAAGACTTTATGGTTTAATGCTCGTCCGAAGTCCTTATGACTTTTTAAAAAAATCTTCTGGAGACAGGAACACTCTGTTTACTGCTTTACAATGAAATCTTTATAATGTGGCTTCTAAAATTAAAAAAGATGAAAGATGGTTTCAAGCTTTTTCCTTGTAACTAAAATAGAACTCATGAAAAACAGTTTGTTTTAGAAGAACAAATTGACGTTTCGTGGTACAGTTGCACTGGCGACCTCTAGTGGACAAATCTGAAACATTTTCATGCTTTTCCATTTGTGTTCTTTCCAGGTGATGACCAGCAACTAAGATCTGTGTGTGCTGCACTGGACCAACAAATGAAGAATATAGTAGCTAATTTAGTGTGTTCTGTTTTGTTTTTTAGCCACTGGAATGGTATTTGCTGGTTTGTGTGTTAGACAATCCGTAAATAAATACCCTTAAACATTAAAATTTAATTAAAGCAAGACTTTTAAGTTAGTCGTGTTTGATTCTCAATCTCCTTCATCAACCCTTGTTATATAATAGTTCCAACTTCGGAACATGTTCTTTCCCTGACTGATGTAAAAATTAACCATGGTTGTGATATTCAACTATCCTCCTATAAACTAATATCACTTGCAGTGGGAGAAGATGTTTTTTATGAGCTAGGTTTGTACAGTTGTGAGGAGCTACTGAACAACATAAAGGCCCAACCCTGATGTCCTAATACAGCAACAGATAAGAGTCATTTAATTTACTGATTTATATTTTTTTTGTTTTCACCACATACGTTCACCTGCAGAACAAGATGCTGTCATATGAAAGAGTACGGTATGCCAAGAGCGGTATACCCTCTATTGACTTGCTGCTTTAAACAATATTTTGCTGTGTTGATATAAATGGAACGTTCAACTTTGTACCCTATAAATCAAAAGGAAATGCATTTCTATGTCATTGATAACTAATCTACAGTATATACACTCCTGCCAAAATATTTTTTGTGTACCTAACCAACTAGTTTTTGTGCCTAACACAAACTTCTATAAATCACCAAAAATCTATTTGTTTAGATCAGTAAATTTGGTCTTTTGCTGTGAATTTTTTTCTGATTAAATTGGATGGATTTATAAATTCAACGTGTTTTGTTAGGTTTCACTGTCCACCTGTATCTGCCTATGATCTATAATTATAACTAGACCTTGGTTATAACTAGACCTACAGCCTTCCAAACACTGTACATTTAGCACATTTAATTTCAAATAACTTCTTAAGAAATTTATATATATATATATATATATATATATATATATATATATATATACACACACACACACACACACACACACACACAGTATATATATACAGTATATATATATACACATACATATACAGTATATACATACATACATATACATATACTATATATATACATACATACACATACACATACATATAGGCTCCGGCTCCCCGTGACCCACTGCGGCGGATATAGCGGTGGTAATCTTAAGATGACTGACTGACGTACATTTATATATATACATACATTTATATACATGCACATATATATACAGTACATACACAAATATACACATACACATATATACATGTATATATACATACATTTATATACATGTATATATATATACATACATTTACATACATATATATACAGTACAGTATATATATATATATATATATATATATATATATATATATATATATATATATATATATATATATATATATATATCTACCCGGATGGCTGCACCGTAACGCCGAAGCGGCTTTCGTCTTCGTGTTCATCCGTCCCACACACACAGAGCAGTTACGGCTTCGTCAGACACAGCGGTTTGTTTTCTTGTTACGGCGACAAAAAAACAAACAAAGTCCGATATTGTTTTATCGTGGAATTTCCATGGGTCCCCGCTAGTACATAGACAGATAGATCGTCCACACGATGCCGGAACTTTTTGAAAACGCAACTTATTTGTTGCGTTTACGCCTTCCGTCCACACGACAACGCAGATATCCGGAACAAAAACGCAGCTTTTTGAAAACACTGGCCTAGGTGGATTTTTTTAAAAACGCTGGGTCTGTGTTGTTGTGTGGACGGTGTATCCACAACTTTTTAAAAACGCTGATGTCTTGCTTGCGACAAAAACTGCTGTGACGTCATATTTATGGGCCCGTGTGTACAAACATGATGGATGTACGAACCTTGTTGATGGCAGCATCCTGCTTCCTGCAGGCGTTTTGTGACAACAAAACACGGAAGATTCCTATTGGATCAAATTTCAATACTCAATAAAAAAACAACAACTCAATACTGTCACCACATGGTTTAGCATGCTTATAGCCGTCTTTGAAATCGCACTGGTGCATTTACGTGTGGACGGAGATTTTTTTGAAAACGCTGTTGTGTGGACACGAATCGTTTTCGATGCGTTTTCAAAAAGTTGAGTTTTCAAAAAAATCCGTCATCGTGTGGATGGGGCCTCAGAGAAGCAAGCCTATCTTTCACTTGTCCACTATTGACCTGACAATTTTTCTTGACTTCTAGTGCGTTTTCACTTTTAGTTTTCACCTTGTTAGTTAGAACTTTAATATAACAAATAATGTGATTTATTGGACGTGTTGTGTTTTTGGCAAAATCAACACTTTTGTTATCATCGGTTGCAATACACTGATGAGTGTCCTGCAGTGTTTTTTCAGAAGAAATGAAGTATTTAGAAGGGTAAAAAACATTAAATAAAGACTTAAAAGTATCACGTTATATTAACCATTACCATCACAAAACAAACAAGGCAGTCAGAGACTGCAACATCCCGCGACACCCCTGAATTCAAAATGTTACTCTGACCTACTTTCATAATGGTCGCAGCAATGTCTTCTATATTGTACAATCGAGTATTTGGCTTTTCACCAAAGGTGAAGATCATCATCACATTTTTGTGCTTCTGGCTTCCTGAAAAAGTTGCTTTTTGTTTTGTGATTATATCTCATCAGGTTTCAGAGATGTGTACCTAAAAAGGTATAAAAGTGAAAATTTGACTTGACCTAGTTTTGCAAGGTCATGATCCAATTTTCATCCCCTTGCCTCCATGAATACAATGCCATTTGTTTCGTCTTTCTATCTTATCCAGTTCCTGAAATATGCAGAGTTCATTTTACCTCATGAAAATAGTGCATCCCTAGGATGCGCTTCGAGAAAAATTTGTGCATCCCAGTATGACGTTTAGGCATCCCCAACAGTAATAACAGAATATATGGTAGCATCTTACGCAAGGATTGAATTTTATCAATAGCTCTGTAGATGCTAAGCCACGCTTGAAGTCACTGAGGTTTCCACCACTCTTGAGTTGTTGACGCGCTTCCTTAATCAAGATTCGACACGCTAATCTTTTGCATGAATGTTCTGTTTTATTTCCGTTTAACTTGTCCTATAGTTTACAACTAAACATCTCAGTGTTCGGCGTTTCAGTCACAATCAGTGCGCTATCAACAGTAAAAAAACTATTGATGCTTCCGGGCGAAAAGACCTCGCCCTGCCAACAATTGGTCTCTATTTATACCTTGTGACCAATTATCCACAGGAGACCCAAAGCATCATTTGGCTTCTACAAGCACAATATTAAAAAATTGAACAAACTGCTGATTTAAATGATTTTATTAATAGCAAAGGCATAACTGTTTAAGTAAAAAGAAAAAAAAAAGTTAAATTATATATTAGTTTAATCAACCTGTTAAAGCCTGGTAGTCATTTAAAAAACAGTTTTAGAAATAAAGAAAAATGTAATACAGTTTTTCTTCTCCATTTTTGCCTTTCACTCAATAGTTTTCTTTGCCTCTAATTCATATATTCTCCTGTGGACAAAGCACCAATCTGACAGAGCCTTCTCCATCAGTAATGTCGCTTTGTCTTGATTTACTTTTGATTGTCTTTCATTCAATGTCAGTTGGTTTTTCTCCAACTTTTGCATCTTTTATGGAGGCCTGATGATAATCAATAACTTTCGGGGAAAGTTCTCATAACTTTAGGGAAAGGTCCTGACCATGAATCACAGAAATATAATATTTAACAAAGGAAGATTTATAAATTATTTACTTTGTATAGAACATTCTTTAGAAAATGCTTGTCTGTTTTTAATAAAATGATGAATTTAAGAATGTATTTTGGCTTCTTCAACGACTGCTGACAGGTAGGCACTCACTGTTAGTTTTTTAAAAGTCTGGCTGAACGTTGTTTATTTGGCCAGTAGATGGCGACAGATCCATGTCTGGAGTCCATCCACCACCTAAATATAAGGTCCCTCGTAAAAGTGAACTCTTTGTTAGAGTAAGCCCACATTTCAACCACATCAAGACATCAGAAAACCATTCATAACGTCTATTGGCTTGTTAAATAAATTGAAAATGGTTGTGACTCATTCAATATACAGTATATATGTAGATTCACACCTTGATCAAGTACAATAATTTTAACAAAGCAACAGATAAAATGTTCAGAGCATTCCAATGGATAAGTGTTGGATTATATCTGCTCAATAATGAATGATTCACTTACACTGTGGATCAGTTTATCTTAACATTAACTCATTAATTTTATTTACTAAAAATGTTTGTATGTGTGTATGTTCACATTTCTTACAAATGTCTACAGTCCTTGAATACGCTGTGTTCTACTGGTATCTGTGTTGACTATCCTGTAGAGTCAACAAACAGCCACACAGCTCTATTTCCAACAAATTAATTACTCTAATCAGTTAGATGGTTATGCGTAGACATACTGTATAATGCCTGTGAAGCATTCTTCAGAAAATAGCTTTACGTTATAGAACATAACAGAATAAATCTGTACTGTTGAACTGATCATCTTCAACATGAAACGGCTTTGGTCACAAAGATGGGTGGCTGAGCCTCGGACACCAACAGGTGTGAGGTTTCCGGTCGGTCCACTGAACCCCAGAAGAAGTAATATAGAACAAATGTAACCTTTCATCTCTCCCGTGTAATAATGGGATGTTTTCAACGCTCTGTAGGATTCCTGGATGGTCCTCATTGGCTCAGCTTTGACCCTCGCCCATCTGTTACCATGTCTGGGGTTAGAGGGCTACTGAATGCTGTACATGTTGTTGGCCTCAAGGTATAGACCAAATGTTTTAGGGTGTGAGATGGATGCTGCGATGAACTCTTGAAGTAGACATTCAGGTTATGCATAGACCTTTCAAGTTCAAGCACAGTTGAAGCAACAGTATGTGTAGTTTACCTGAGGCAGTGATTCCATCCTGGTCAGGCTTCACACTATACAACCACAGCTGTACAGTTTCAAAGTTGCTGGTATTCTTCAATCAGCTCCTGGCTTTATAATATTATAAATAAAGTGACATTTAATCTTTGGGTTCAGAAAAAAAAAAAAAAAAAAGAAACAATCATTTATGATACTCTCTGCCACTTGAATTTTGACCAGGCCTTAATGGTCAGGGTAGATCAGCTGCTGGGAAATGTGGTTTAAACAAAGTACACGATGGAAGCTGTTAAATGGTCTCACTGCATCGACTGTCACTGCAGACGATGAATGTTTAGCAACACTTTGGCTCTCAGGAACATGTTTTTGGTGTGCCAAGTGACAACCACGGTGACTTCATGCCAGACATCTTCCAACTTGACCGAAGCTTTTCACTTAGCACTCCTGGGTGTGCTAATCACCTCCTTCAAATAGGGCCATGAGATCACAATCACATGTTCTAGTTTTAAAAGACCACTGTGAATGAAAGGAGCTACAAGTGTGATGTTGTGTCAGTGACATTAAATGTGTTCACTTTTCATCCCCTTGACTTTGTACACTTTTCCAAAGGGATTATTGGCTGTTGAGATGAAGTTGTTGCAATTCACTATTTTAAAGGTCAATATGTAAGTTTTCTTCGCTCTCATAGACAGCACATTTCTGTTTCTTGTTTCATGGTTAAATTATTTTAAATGCATTTCATAGTATCTTTTTATTAGTTTCAGAACCATGCACAAGGAACAGTGACACGTCTGTTTTAGGTTTGATCCAATGTCCTGTTCATTGCAGGCCAGGGATTTGAAGCTACATGCTGTTTTAGTGCGACTGGTGCCGCACAGGACAGTAGACATACAGGCAACACAGATTTTAATACCAGCTGAGTGGAAATAGATGGAATTTTAGATATTATTTTTGACTTTTTATCGAGTTGTATAGAAATGGGAGCCATTGAGCCATGCAGTATTGAAACCTTAGAGTCTAGGGGACGCAGCACTATGGGCCAGTGGACTTGCTGATGTCATCATCACCCTGTGTACATGTATATGCACCGTGAGGCAGACTCTTCCCGTGTGGCCATCAGGGGACAAAGTAGTCTTTATGCAGTGTGCCGAGCTCCAAGGCAGAAACATTGTCGAGCAGTAAAACATTCCGTAACTAAAACCACATGTTACAGAGCAGAGGACAAACACAGGCAGCCTGTGCAGCTCTACGACAGGCCTTGGTGCCATATCATCAGGACAACAAATGCAACACTCCCATTTCAGCGTGGTGCATCACATGTGTATCAGGAAACTCAAATCAAGAACAGATTGTGCCCGACAAAAATACTGTGGAAAGATGCCGTGTTTGAGGGAAAGGAAAGTGGAACACATTCATTTGGTCATTTTTAGCAAAACTGCACGTATCATTTTCATTTGCATATTTTTAGATGTTAAAATGTATGTCCTTGCCAACAGCCTGAGGCTCACAGTCCACCACAGACCAATGCCAAACAAAATCAGCCATGGAACAACTGAAACAAAGAATACTATTGTTGAGCTACCTAAGTAGAAAAAAAAAGTACCAAAATTTTATCAAAAGGGGAAAAAAAAACATTTTAAGGTTATTGTTGAATTATAAAAGACACCAGAATTATTTCATTTTCAATATTCCAAACTTAATAAAATAATAAAATAGAATAGTTGTTATTAACTCCAAAGAAGAAATATATTCTAAAACACTCCGTGCATACTATGAGAACATACTGTAGTGTGGTTTAACGGCTGCAGATTAGGAATGCATATCCCAAAAATAAATGAAATGAGCAAGCAGAGAGTTTATAAAGCATTAAGTAACTTGTGAAAATGCTTCTATCAAAACTAGTCAAGTTGTTGATAATATGAACCACAGCCTTCTTGTCTATTTCAATGAATAACAATTACCGGAGCTACTGTGTTTGCTCAATGGTAGCTGTCTAAATCACTGAAAAGCTTGTCAGTTGTGGGGTTTCCCTGCATAAAAGTCAAGGCTGGAGTTCTTGACTCACTAGTGTTGTTCAGTGTTGTGTCTCCATTCTGCTCACAGTCCAATAAAGTTTTATAATTCCCTCACAGAGCTCCTTGGTGTGTGCTTTGTTGGTAGTAGTTTCTCCAGTGATTCCCCACCTGTCTCTGATCTTTAACTCCTCTATCTTAAAACATCAGAAAGCACTGCAGCCTCCCAAATTAAAGAGCCAGTGCCCCATGAACCGTGCACGGACTCCAGCTGGTCACAGAATTCAGTCAGCCCACTAACTCATGGTTGAACCCTTGACCCAAACCCAGCGCCCCCATTTCCCTCTCCCTTCCAGTGCTTGTTTAAACCATCTTTAACTTTGCTGAAAGCTTCACGAATCATACCTGAAACAAACAATGTCTCATTTGCTTTCCTTCTTTTTTTACACTGTTTTTTTTTTCCATTTGACTTTCAGAAATGAAATGTCTGCACAGCCCAGATTCAGGAAATTATTTGGAGAAATGAAAGGAAGTTAAAATGTGTAGTTGTGTTATGTTTTTGTGTGTGTTTCGTTTGTTAACATTAAGTCATATTGTAACTGAGGAACAGATGATGCCTACTCATGTATGCAGATTAATGTTTAATAACTAACTGATAATTATGCATCCAAGTCTCTGTCTGTAATGCGATTTAATAGACTGCAAATTCGTATTTAAAACAGCCTTGAACTTTTGCAGTGATTCACTCGGTGAACTTCAATAACCTCAGACCTCTCCCAAAACATCATCAATCCACCTGTACAGTCCGTAAACCACCTGTCACCATCAACATGGTACTTTTAAATGTTCTTTCCCTTGTGAACAAATCTTTTATTATGAATGACCTGATTTTAGACTGTATGCTAGATTGCATTCTTTTAACAGAGACATGGCTTGGCACTGACGCACCAGTTGTTCTCACCGAGGCCTGCCCACCAGATTTTAACTTCTTATTTTCTACCAGGGGTGGTAAAAGAGGAGGCGGAACTGCTTCGATCTCTAGAAAGACATTAAATTCAAAGGAAGTCTTTTTTAACAGCTACTCATCGTTTGAGCTCCATGCCTTTGTTTTTAGAAGTCCTCCTTTCCATAACTGTTTACAGACCACCCCAGCACTCCACTTCTTTTATCAGTGAATTTCCTGAGCTTTTATCAACAATACACACCACCTATAACAGAATTTTAATAACTGGTGATTTTAATCTGCACATTGATAACATCTCTGACCCATTGTCGAGATAATTTTTAAACCTTTTAAACTGCATGGATTTTAATCAACATGTAACACATCCGACTCACTACAGGGGACACACCCTGGACCTGGTCATAACCTACCGAGACAGCCCTTTTAAAGATTTTAAATGACTTCAGGTGTAACGCAGACTCACAAAAACTCACTGTCTTGGTACTACTGGATTTAAGTGTTGCCTTTGATACAGTAGATCACTCCATTTTATTGAATAGACTGAGAAACCTGGTGGGCCTCTCTGGTACTGTTTATAACTGGTTTCATTCTTATCTCACAGATCGATGTTTCTTTGTAAGTATGGATACATGTTCCTCCAGAACACATGAAATTAGGTGTGGGGTGCCTTAAGGGTCAATTTTAGGTCCAGTTCTTTTTAATCTTTACATGCTTCCCTTGAGGGATGTCAGCAGGAGACATGGCATCAGCTTCCATAGCTATGCCGATGATACACAGCTGTACTTTGCCGTGTCTCCTGATGACTCAGGGCCAATTGATGCCCTTTTTAACTGTATTTTAGATATCAAGTCATGGATGGCAGATTACTTCCTACAGCTCAACCAGGACAAAACAGAGGTTTTAGTTATAGGTCCTGAAGGCCAGAGAGAGAAACTTTTACCAAAACTACAAGATTTTAAACCCGCACAATATGCGTTATTTTTGACTCTGAGCTCACTTTTATTCCATGCATAAAAAATATTGCAAAGATAGGTTTTTACCATCTTAAGAATATAGCCAGAGTCCGCCCGTTTCTCTCTCAGGCCAGCACGGAGGTGCTGATGCATTCTTTTATCTCCTGTAGATTAGATTATTGTAATACCCTGCTCTCTGGTCTTCTAAAAAAGAGTATTAATAATCTACAATTTTTACAAAACTCAGCCGCACACATGCTGATGAGGACCAGAGGGCGGGAGCACATTACGCAGTTTTAAAATCTCTGCATTGGCTCCCCGTCCGCTTCAGGATTGATTTTAAGGTTCTCTTATTAGTTTTTAAATGTCTTAACGGTCTTGGACCGTCTTATCTATCTGACCTGCTTTTATCATATCAACCCTCGCGGACCTCTGGCACCAGCCTTTTAACCATACCACAAGTTATAATAAAAACCCACGGTGAGGCTGCATTCAGCCATTATGGCCCTTATCTGTGGAACAGCCTCCCAGAGAACCTCAGGGCCTCAGAGACTGTTAATATTTTCAAAAGGAAGCTCAAAACTCACCTTTTTAATTTGGCTTTTAACTGATTTATTTTTCTCTCTTATTTCCCTTATCTTACTACTTGTATCCCTTCAATCATTTTTATTTTATTTATTTCCATTTTTATTTATTTTATTTTAAGCCTTGTGCATTTTATTACTTTAAAATTTTCTAAACCCCAACATTTTTATACATTTCATCATTATTGTCTGTTTTTATTCCACTGTCTTACTATTTTAGTTTTTAGGTCCACTGTTTCCTCTTGGGGGCCCTCCACACTGGGAGTTGTGTCTGGTCTGCCCACGGGGGCGTCGCCTTTGGGATCCCTCGGGCCCGGGGGACTGGGGCAGCTCTGCAGTTGGTGTGGTGTGAGCGTCTCTATCGCTCCGTCACTGCCTTGCTTTTGGGTAGGTGCTCCTAAAGTCTTTGCTGGTGCTACTAACTTCTAAATTTGGGAGCACCAGTGCTACCAAGAAAAAAAGTTAATTTCGAGCCCTGCAGTAGTGTGATGGGAAGATGGAAAGAGTACTTTGAAGAGTTGATGAACGTGGAAAATGAGAGAGAACAAAGACTAGAAGAGGTGGCTGTTGTGGACCAGGAAGTAGCAAAGATTAGTCAGGATGAAGTGAGGAGGGCACCAAAGAGGATGAAGAGTGGAAAGGCAGTCGGTCCTGATGATATATCTGTGGAGGTATGGAAGTGTCTAGGAGAGGTGGCAGAAGAGTTTCTGACTGGGTTGTTCAACAGGATATTAGATAGTGAGAAGATGCCTGAGGAATGGAGGAGAAGTGTGTTGGTGCCCATTTTTAAGAACAAGGGAGATGTGCAGAGTTGTGGCAACTACAGAGGAATAAAGCTGATGAGCCATACAATGAAGTTATGGGAAAGAGTAGCTGAAGCTAGACTAAGGGCAGAAGTGAGCATTTGTGAGCAGCAGTATGGTTTCATGCCAAAAAAGAGTACTACAGATACAGTATTTGCTTTGAGGATGTTGATATAGAAGTACAGATAAGGCCAGAGGGAGCTGCACTGTGTTTTCGTAGATCTGGAGAAAGCTTATGACAGGGTGCCCAGAGAAAATGTTTGGCATTGTTTGAGGAAGTCTGGAGTGGCAGAGAAGTATATTAGAGCAGTGCAGGACATGTATGAGGACTATAAGACTGGTGAGGTGTGCTGTAGGTGTGACAGAGGAGTTCAAGGTGGAGGTGGAACTTCATCAGGGATCAGCTCTGAGCCCCTTCTTGTTCGCTATGGTGATGGACAGGCTGACAGACAAGGTTAGACAGGAATCTCCATGGACTATGATGTTTGCAGATGACATTGTGATCTGTAGTGAGAGTAGGGAATAGGTGGAGGAGAAGCTAGAGAGGTGGAGGTTTATCCTGGAAAGGAGAGGAATGAAGGTTAGCCGTAGTAAGACAGAGTTCATGTGTGTGGATGATAGGGACCCAAGTGGAAGAGTGAGGTTACAGGGAGAAGAGATCAAGTAGGTGGAGGATTTTAAGTACTTAGGGTCAATAGCAGATCAATGCAGCACGTGGAAAAGAGGTGAAGAAGTGTGTACAGGCAGGATGGAAAGGGTGGAGAAAAACTGTCAGGTGTGATGTGTGATAGAAGAGTTTCAGCTAAAATGAAAGGAAAGGTGTACAAAACTGTGGTGAGACCAGCGATGTTGTTTGGTCTACAGACAGTGTCACTGAGGAAAAGACAGGAGACAGAGCTGGAGGTAGCAGAGATGAAGATGCTGAGGTTCTCTTTGGGAGTGACCAGGATGGATAGGATCAAGAAATAGTACATCAGAGGGACCGCACATGTAAGAGGTTTTGGAGATAAATACAGAGAGGCGAGACTGAGATGGTTTGGACATGTCCAGAGGAGAGATAGTGAATATATTGGTAGAAGGATGCTGAGTTTTGAACTGCCAGGCAGGAGGCCTAGAGGAAGACCAAAGAGGAGGTTTATGGATGTAGTGAAAGAGGACAGGAAGGCAGTTGGTGTGAGAGAAGAGGATGCAGAAAACAGGGTTAGATGGAGGCAACTGATTCGCTGTGGCGACCACCTATCAATCAATCAACTTTTATTTATATAGCGCTAAATCACATCTGAAGACATCCCAAAGCGCTTTACAGACAGAAAGCCAACAATGCCCTCCAGAGCAAGCATAAGCGACGGTGGCGGGGAAAAACTCCCTCATTGGGCAGGACCCAGGCTCTGGAGGGCGGTCATCCGCCTTGACCTGTTGGTTGGGAAATAGAAATACATTGGGGAAAGAGATATGTCAAGTAAAAGAGACGGAGAGAGAGAGAGAGAGAGAGAGAGAGAGAGAGAGAGAGAGAGAGAGAGAGAGAGAGAGTGAGAGTGAGAGAGTGGCAGATAGGCCAGTTTGAGTTTCATGTCCATAGTGCGCTGTCGCTGAATTGGGGGCAGGATTTCCAGGCCTTTGACCCTTCAAGGGAAAAGCTAAAAGTAGAAGAAGAAGAAAAATAACTTGTCTATATACGGCCGCGTTCAATTACAGGAGGGGATGTGCGTCTCACTGCACCACATCCCTGCAGGTCCTATAAATGCACCATCTAACTCCTTTAACACTCGATATGAAACTCCACCACCCAAAAGAATCTCTATCCAAATACAAACTGGATTTTTGTCTCATCTATTCCTTGTCCTAAAGGCTTTAAGCACCCTCCACTGCTCCTCTGTTCACTTTGTGTGGGAAATACCTCCCACTGGTCTTTTATTTAGTGTAAACGCAAGGAGATTCTCCCATGATATTACTTAGGCTACACTTTCCTGATCCTCAACTCGCTGCTGGCCCCGCTCCCTCCCATTCTCAGACAATCCCTGACCACCTCTGCCTCCACCTCTATATTCCAAATTGCCAATCCCAATCTAATTTATGGAATATTTTGGAGGTAACTAAATACGGCGGCAAGGGAGATAACATCTCCAGGCACATGTGAAGGACAGGAACTCTGCAGTGTGTGTTTAATAACATAAACTGCTGAAAAAGGGCCCAGGCCGGACCGTTGGCAGAGGAGCAGGCCGGTGAGATGGCTGAAGAGAGCAGAGAGGGGACCCAGTGTTCTGGGAGGGGTGGGAGTAATTGGGAACATGTGAGCCTCCCCCAGTGGAGGGATTAGAGAAGAAACGGAACTCTTTCAGCCCCAAGATTGCTTTCAATTAGATGCGCCCAGAGCAAGGGTACTGGGGAGATAGGGAGGGTAAGAGACCGACAACCTGGCCCTATATGTGTGGGTGAAGGAGGGAGGAAAGGTAGTAGAACAGCTATGGTTTTGATCCCACCTCCTTACGGCACGTGAGTACAAACCTCTCCAGGTCATACACATCACAGCATGGACATTCAATGTCATAAGGGCTGACATACTGTATGATGATATTATCACTGCTGGCTTCTAGACTAATGCAGGACTCAGACCAGAGGAGCATTGGGATGATTTGATCCTCTTCGTAATCAGAGGAGGAATCTGGTCTGCCACGTTGGTCAACACCAATGTTGGACCCAGATTTTCTGGGAATGTGCAGTATTTACAGCACATGTGTCAAACACGAGGCACGCGGGCCAAATGTGTCCCGCCTTATGATTTTGTGTGGCCTGCAAGGGCATAAACAGTGAAAGCTCTAACAATAAATATACCGTATTGGCCTGAATATAAGACAGTGTTTTTGCATTGAAATAAGACTGAAAAGGGGATCTTCTTACATTCGGGGTCTACACATTATACCCATTCACATTGCTAGATGCGCCAGATATCTTTAAAGCGAATGCTGAACTTAACTCCCTAGGCAAAAGCGAACCCCTGTCACGAAGAAGAAAAATGAAAAATAGCGGTTAGAACGAAAACAGAAGTAAATAAGAGAAGAAATAAACGGAAAATTGAGAAAGGCAACGACAATCTGGAGAAAAATGGATTGATGATCGGCCAGGTTAACCCGCAGCTGAGGAGAAGTTATGATGCAAACTTCAAGATGATGGTGATAAATGAGGCAGTCATCAAACAATTGCAAAGCGTCTGTGAAATATGGTGTCACAGAGTGCAATGTACGGAGATGTACTGTAATTATTTTCTGTATAAAAATGCAATTTGGTGTTCAAAAAGTCTTTTTCAAACTTGAGTCTTGAAAAAGAGGGGGTCGTCTTATAATCAGGGTCGTCTTATATTCGGGCCAATACGGTAAATAAAAAGCATGCTTTTTACCTAAAAAAAAAAGAAAGAAAGCATCCTTTGACCAAAAACTGCATTTCCCACAATGCCAGCCGACTGAAATAAAAACAAAGTGATGGCTCACTGCACAGCAGTGTTTCCACATCAATGCCAACAAATGAAATTGACAATTAAATACAGTAATACAGTAATCCCAAAATGTCCAGGAAGAGAAAAGCTAATGGAGATGGAAGACTGTTTCAAGAAAGACGGGAAGACGAATACTTATTTGTGCTTCAAGGAGAAAGACCGGTATGTCTTTTGTGTTATGAGTACAATCTCAGCCGGCATTTTGACATGAAACACGGAGCTAAATTCACCAAAGCTAGCCTTCAAGAAAAGGAAAAATTGCCCAAAAATTAAAAGGTAAACTGCAGTTTCAGCAGTCTGTTCACGAAATCCAAAAAATCTTTATTATGGCTTAAGAAATCGCCCACACTTCCAAGTCTTTTTCAAAGGGAATGGTTTGAAGAAGTGCATGCTGAAGGTCTGTGAGCAGGTGTGTCCCAACCAGATACAGAATTTGAGAAATGTTAGCTTATAAAGAAACTCCATCGCTGAGTTAAGGAACTGGCAGAAAACCTAGCAACACAGCTCGCTGAGGAGGCTACATAGCTTTTTCATTAGCTGATGACGACAGCACAGACAACATGGATACAGCCTCGATATCAATTCTTATTAGAGGTGTGAAGTAAGACCTCTCTGTCACTGAGGAGCTGTGGGATGTAGCTGCAATGCATGGGATGACGACGGGACAGGACATTTTTGATGGGGTTGAGAAGTCCGTGACTAAACTACAGACAGTGCGCTGGCAATTTGTGGCGGGAAAACAGGCTTGGTTGGATTAATAAAGGGGAAAGTACAAAAAATGAACTGCCACACGCCTCTGATAACATATCATTTCATTATCCATCAAGATGCTTTATGTGAGAAAGTGTTGGGGTTGGATGGCATCGTGACTACCGTCATGAAAACAGTGAACTTCATTCGCGCGTGTGGCCTGAATCGCCGTCAGCTAGCTGTTTTTGCAGGAGATGGGCTCCAACCATGTGGATGTGCCATACCATACTTAGAAGTGCGATGGCTTAGTTGCTGTGTTGTATGACATAACCGAGCATCTTGGATGATAGAGAGGGTATCCAGTTGGTGTGTTCAAGGACAGGCAGGATCTCCTCATCAAAAACTAACCTAATCTTGATCAATTTAGTTGAGAATTGAGTCAACCTTAATTTTTTTTTATTTTTAGTTGATTCCATATTCCATTTCTTTATTCACTTGGATAGTTTGATCCTTGATTGATGGAGTTATGTGTGTGGTGTATTCTTAAATAAACATAAGGGTTTAGTCTGCTCACTCCTCTTGGAGTAGATGGGATCACGCAGGAGCATGAACCCAGGGGATGGTTAGCTCTGATCTAACATGGACGGGTTATTCAATAAAGGCAACAGTGAGAATAACCTCCTCGTTGCAGAGCCTGTGCTTCCTATTAACAAAAGTATAACACAACATTTTGTCAGAAGACTACAAGTGAGTGTTAGAGTTCCGTTTACTGATTCAGAAGACTTTCAAGAAAGTTAAGGACAGACGCAAAATTGATGCCAATGGGAGGCGACGAGGCAAGCCTGCCAGCCGGCCACAGTGGTTCAGCATCAGGAATACGACATGAAGCTGTCCCGGGACCGGGTGCGACATTCAGCATTCAGCCACCGGAGCAGTTTGACCTCAGCAAACCCCAGGAATGGGAAAGGTGGATAAGGAGGTTCGAGCGCTTTCAGCAAACCAGCAATCTTCACGCATCCTCTAAGCAGAATCAAGTAAGCACTCTCATGTTCTGTATGGGCAACGAGGCGGATGACATCTTGAAAGGACTGAACCTGTCGTACACGCGTTAAGAGACACTTTCCATGTTTTTTTCATTGTTTCCATGAATGTGATATATGAAAGAGCTCGCTTTAACATGAGGAAGAAAGAAGAAAATTAAAGTATGGATTCATTTGTGACTGCTTTGTAGTCACAAACAGAACAGAACATTGCAAGTACAGTATGGTGCCCTGTAAAATTAATTAATAAGGGACAGAATCATCGTTGGACGAGCTGACATAAGATTGTCTGAACGCGTGCAGATGGACAAAGGTCAAGGACAAGGCAATTAACAGGCAAGGCAGAGCAAAGAAATTAAGTGCTAGCAGTCAAGTCTTTGTGGTGTTGCATGTGCTACAGAAGCCCACTCTGTTGGTAGAGTTGCATACAAAGGCAAGCAGCAGTATCAGAAAAAGCCTAACCCAAGAGCCCAGAGAGAGGGGCAAGGTAGTGTCACAAATGTTGCAAAAGCCCATCACTCCCTCCCAAGTCAGTGCCCCGCAAATGATGACACATGTCATGGATGTGGGAAAAGAGGACACTATCAGCGCTCTCAGTGGCTCTCATCCACAACTGTGAATCATCAATCAGTCAATCAACTTTTATTTATATAACGCTTAATCACATCTGTAGACATTTCAAAGCGCTTTACGGATAGAAAGCCAACAATGCCCCCCAGAGAAAGCATAAGCGATGGTGGCAGGGAAAAACTCCCTCATTTAGGAAGAAACTCCGGGCAGGGCCCAGGCTCTGGAGGGCGGTCATCCACCTTGACCTGTTGGTTGGGAAAGAGAAATACATTGGGGAAAGAGCTAGGTCAAGTAAAAGAGACAGAGGGAGAGAGAGAGAGTGAGAGAGTGGCATATCGGGCCAGTTTGAGTTTAATGTCGATAGTGCACTGCCGCTGAATTGGGGGCGGGTTTTCCAGGCCTTTCGATATCCTGTCTTCCATCCGCGTTCTCCACCTTTGGAACAGAGGCACAAAGACAGCGGCAGTATTGTGCGGACAAAGAGTGTAATTTGATAATAATAATAAATTCTAGGAGCATTGAAAGATAAAGAAAGAAGTGACAGAAGCTCCAGAGTATCTCCCTTTAACGGGAGAGACGGAGAAAAATACCTTCATCAGCCTAGGCCTACAGCAGCATATCTAGTGGGGTGTGTGTTATTTCTAATTGTAGGCTCTATCAAATAGGAGGGTTTTTAGTCTACTCTTAAATAAGCTAAGGGTGTTTGCCCCCTGGACCGAAGCTGGGAGATCGTTCCGGAGTAGAGGGGCCAGATAGCTGAAGCTTCTGCCTCCTGTTCTACTCTTAAAAACCCGACAGGTCACCAGAAATTCTACATCCTTGGATCGAAGGGCCCTGGGGGGGTGATACACTTCAATAAGATCTTCAATGTAAGACGGAGCCTTACAGTGGAGAGCTTTATATGTGATCATGAGGACTTTGAATTGTATTCTATAATTAAGCGGGAGCCAATGAAGTGACGCTAGGACAGGAGAGATGTGTTCTCTCCTCCCAGTTTGAGTCAGTAAGCAGGCAGCTGCATTCTGAACTAACTGTAGAGTCCTAATAGAAGAGCTAGAACAGCCCGATAATAAGGAATTGTAGTAATCCAATCTAGAAGAAACAAAGGCATTAATGATTTTCTCTGCGTCTTTAAAGGATTTGAAATGTCTAACTTTTGCAATATTTTGCAAGTGAAAGAAGGCTGTCCGGGATACAAACTTGATATGAGAATCAAAGGATAGATCTTGATCAAAAATCACTCCCAAGTTCCTGACTTCGTTGGTGGAGGATAGAGCAATGCCATCTAAGTGAATTGCAATGTTAGATAAATCATCTCTAAGATGCTTTGGCCCAATAATAATAACTTTAGTTTTGTTACTGTTTATCATTAAGAAATTGTGAAGCATCCAGGATTTAATATCCCTGAGGCAGGTTTCCAATTTAATTAGCTGATCAGATTCATTTGTTTTAATTGATGGATATAATTGAGTATCATCAGCATAACAATGAAAATTAATATTATGTATCCTTATAGTATTTCACAATGGTAACATATAGAGATTAAACAGAATTGGCCCCAGAACAGATCCTTGAGGTACTCCACAGGTGACAGTCCCTTGATCTGAAGATTTATTATTTACATAGACAACTGAAATTGGTCGGATAGATATGACCTAAATCAGTCTAATGCTGAGTTTTTAATCCCAACTTCCTGTTCCAATCTCCTTAAAAGAATATTATGGTCAACAGTATCGAATGCTGCTCTCAAGTCTAACAAGACTAGAACAGACAGAAGACCTTTATCTGACGCTGTTAACAGGTCATTTGTGACTTTTAGCAGTGCAGTCTCCGTACTGTAGTTTGTTCTAAAACCTGACTGAAAATCCTCTAACAGATTGTTTTCTAACAAGTACTCATTTAGCTGTTTGGCCACTACGTTCTCTAGGATCTTAGATAGGAATGGCAAGTTAGAGATCGGCCTGTAATTTGAGAGGATGCCAGCATCTAGGTTTGGTTTTTTCAGGAGGGGCTTGATCACAGCTACTTTGAAAGATTTTGGTACATAACCAATTTTTAAGGATTGATTGATTATAGATATACAGGTTTTTTTTATTAATGGTAAAACCTCTTTGAGGAGTGTACTTGGAATTTCGTCTAGTAGACAGGTGGTGGGTTTAGTAGAGGAAATTAAGGAATTTAAATCGGAGAGTTCCATTTGTTGAAAACACTCCAGGGTATTTCCAGAAATAGTCGATTCCTCTGCTAACTTACTTGTGTTTGGCAATAAATAATGGATCTCATCTCTAAGATTTGTAATTTTGTTTTGGAAAAACCTAAGAAAGTCATCACATTCCAGATTTAAAGGAATGGTAGGCTCGATACTGTTGTGTTTCTTAGTCAGCCTGGCTATGGTGCTGAAAAGAAACCGAGGGTTGTTTTTTTTTTTTTTTCCTCTATTAATGTAAAGTAGTAAGTATTTCTACTTCTACCGAGAGCCTTCTTATATGACATAAAGATGTCTTTCCAGGTTGAATAAGCTAACTCAGTTTTTGTCAATCGACAGATTCTCTCCAGTCTGCGGGAGCGCTGTTTAAGGTCGCGAACTGACGAATTACACCACTGGGCTGACCTTTCCTGTTTTCTATTTTTTCTTTTTAACTGGGCTATGTCATCTACAGTTGTTTTTAGGATGTTAGCCATACTGTCTGTGAGAAATTCAATATTCTGGCTAATACTGGAATAGGGGACAGGGGAGCATACTGACTCTAAGGCTGAAGGGATTTTTTCTTTAAATTTAGTTATTACAGAATCAGTGATTAATCTAGTCAAGATGGTTTTATTCTGTGGGTTATTGTTAATTAGGGCAAAGTCAAAAGTAGCTAGGGAGTGATCTGACAAGAAATCATTTTGTGGGAAAATATTCAAGTGTCCTATATCTACACCGTGGGTAAGAATAAGATCGAGGGTGTGATTGTGTTTATGGGTAGGACCATCCACCAACTGCGAGAAGCCTATAGAATCTAGCATAGACTTAAATCCAGCGCAGAAACTATCACCCACACTGTCAAAATGAACATTGAAATCTTCTATGACTATAACCTTATCTTTGGTAGCAGCCAAATTAGATAGAAATTCAGAAAATTCTATCAAAAAAGACGAATATGGCCCAGGAAGGCTCAGAGGACGGTAGCCTATTCCTATGGTTAGTGTCAGCAAGCAAAGAAGATCCATGGACTGTTAACTTGTTGCTGAAAAACAGAACACTCCAATTTAAAATTGACACTGGCGCTGATGTGACTGTTGTTACAGATTATATGTTAAACGCTGTGTACGCCAGCAACAAACCCTGCGAAAAGCAACCAAAGCCCTGCTGGGCCCAGGTGGTGCCCCACTAAACGTGTTGGGGGCCACAGATATTGTGTTGCAGAGGGGAGAGAAGAGCACAGTGGAGGAAGTGTTGGTAATCAAGAGCCTACACAGTCCTGCTGCGTCGTTTGGCTAGTGTAAAGTTGGGCTTGGTGGCTCGTTCGGACACCATTAACATGCAAACTCTGAGACAGCTACACAAAGCTGTGCACTGGTCTAGGCAAGATAGAACAGCCTTACACCATCAAGTTAAAGCCCAATGCAATGCCATACTCACTTAAGACGCCACGACGGATTCCCCTGCCGGATTCCCAAAGTCAAATAAGAGCTAGAGCGCATGGAGAAGATTGGGGTAATCAACAGAGTGGAGGGACCCACTGATTGGTGCTCAGGAGTGGTGGTGGTGCCTAAGAAGACTGCTGACCCACGTATATACATTCAGTTTTCTGTGCCAGAATCCTGTGTATCTCTACTGTTGCTGAAGCTAACATCATAACAACAGTATATACAAAACAAGTCCCAAACATCAGCATTTAGTAGATAATGGGAATGATTCTGATTCTGTGTCTCATAGTTTGACAAATGGGTAACATTAGTATTCCTAACAGAGCAAACAATTCCATCTTTATGTCTTACATTACAGATCTGTGTGCAGAGAAAAGTCCATCCTTCCAGCCCAGGGTCTGCAGCTTGAGCAGACCCTGGGCTCAATAGCTGGAGCCGTGGTCTTCAGCAAGCTCTACGCCAACATGGGGTTCTGGCAAATTCCATTGGCTGAGGAGTCTGCAAAGCTGACTACCTTTATTATGCCGTTTGGGAGGTTCTACTTCAACCGACTAGCGTTCGGGCTAGCCTCTGTGCCTGAACAATTCCAGAACAGGATGGTTACACAGGTCACACAAGGCCTGGAAGGAGTCGTGTGCCATATGGACAACCTTCTGATATAGGGGTCCACGCAAGAACAACACGACTCTCATCTTCATGCTGTTCTGCAAAAGATGGAGAGTGCTGGCATAACGCTCAATGTGGAGAAATGTAAGATCTCTAAACCGGAAGTGAATTTCCTTGGCCACATTCTCCAAAGGTGTGAAATCAGACCCAGCGAAAACGTCAGCGGTCAGAGAGATGGACAAACCGAACAATGTCAGTGAATTACACAGCTTCCTAGGCACGGTCGACCAACTAGGAAAGTTTGTGCCACAGCTAGTAGAGAAAGATGAACCCCTCAGAGATCTACTCTCTGCTCACCCCTCCTGGAGTAGATGGGATCACTCAGGAGAGGGAACCCAGGGGAGGGCTAATTCCGATGTAACATGGACGGGTTGTTCAACAAAGGGATGATGACCTCCTCATAGCAGAGACTGTGCTTCTTACTAACAAAAGTATAACATGACAATGTGAGTTTCATAACCTGAAAAATTAAAAGGATTTATGTTATAAAAGAGCAACGAGCAAACATTTTTTCTGTGCAACTGTAATGTTTGTAACTTGAAGAAGCAATAATTTTAGAGTTATTTAACGTTAAGAAGTAATGTTACATCTATGTTACATTACATCGAGTAACATTTAGTTATATTTATGTTACATATGGCCCTTTGTGGACAGACATTATGCTGATGTGGCCCTTCTGAAAATGAGTTTGACACCCCTGATTTAGAGTTACAGTGAAACTGTATCTGACTCTGGTTCACTTCCTCCTTCGTCCATTCCTTGGTCCTCCACACAGTCCTTGTCACTCCTTGCTCAACTGCCTCTTGTTATCCAACTTGATCACTGAAAACAACATCCAGATCCAGACTGAATGGTTTTGACATTTCATCTTACACTATCTTACACTTGAGAGAGTCAACAGATAGTTCATACCACATTCCATATTCCTCATCCTCCGAGTGTACTCCTTTTCAGCAGCATCATCTGGTCTGATCTCTCTTCTTCCTGATTCCTCATCTGTTGTTACCTGCTGTGTCTTTTCCTTTCCTGACTTTTCTGTTTGTTGCCTCTTTTTTCTCCGTCAAAGGACTCTCCTATAGGTGTTGGCTCCACATCAGGGACTTTATCTGGTCAGACCTTTTGTGTGAGTGAAAGGAGATAGCTTTGAGGATTTAGATGGGTCCATTTCCATCTTCTGGTCTCAACCGGAACACTGGCAAGTTTGGCATTTGACTTTCCACAACATAAGGGGTTGAGGCCCAGCGGTCTGCCAGCTTATGCTTTCCTTGTAATCCTAGGTTCCGTAACAAGACTCTGTCTCCTGACAATAGCTATGAGAAATGGATTTTCTCGTTATATCTCCTCTTGTTGCCATCATTTTTCTTGGTAGCAAGGGACTATGCAAGTTCGTAAGCAGCTTTTAAATCCTTTCTCATGTCAGTGACATATTTGAGGTAAGTCTTTTTTTGTAGAACCGTACAAAATGCATAGTTTAGAATCTGTTTGTGTTCACAGTCTGGAAATGTTAAAAGGAACCCTTCAATATGAAAGACTGAAAGTTTGACATCTCTGTTATGCTTTCAGAATCGCTTAACTGAAACTGATGGTGTTTATATTCAGGTAGTTTGATTTCATTACTCTGTATTTATAAACCGACTCCTGCGCATATTTGTGCGCAGGAGTCAGAGAGGCGAGACTGAGATATTTTGGACATGTCCAGAGGAAAGATAGTGAATATATTGGTAGAAGGATGCTGAGTTTTGAACTGTCAGCCAGGAGGCGTAGAGGAAGACCAAAGAAGAGGTTTATGGATGTAGTGAAAGAGGACATGAAGGTAGTAGGTGTGAGAGAAGAAGATGCAGAAGACAGGGTTAGATGGAGGCAACTGATTCGCTGTGGCGACCCCTGAAGGGTAAAGCCGAAAGCAAAAGAAGATCAATAACTGCAGTGTTTTAACGCACATACAGATGAGTAGACTAATAGATTCTATGAACCATTCATTTTCGCTGACATAATCAGCTGGTGTGTCATCTGGAGGAGAAGATGACAGTGATGTTGAGGTAACACCTCCATGTTCTCTTTATACTGTACTGGTCAAGTCAGCTTTCCTTATTTTACAATCTTTTTTTTTTTTTTTCAAAGATGCTACAGGTGCATCATGAAGGCATACTTAAAATTTCTGGTGGCATCTAAACTTCTGTTCTGATTCTATCAAATAAACTAAGCAGATTGACTGAAGAAAAATTAACCAGGAAGATATTGGCCAGCACTAGCTATAAGAATATTATAAGCTGTGCAACCATTGAGACTTAGTTGATTGTAAATACTGTGTGCTTTAAAACACATTTTGTCATGTAAGCAGACTAAAATATAGCCAGTTTACAGATTTCAACATATCACTGTCGCAAATCTAAAATGCATAGGAAAGCTGCAGCTTCAGCTTCAGTGTGGCACTAATCATATCTCCAGGGTGCAATTTGTCCTAAAAACAGAGCGAGGATGTTTTTTTATTGGTTTTTTTTTTAATCATTAAAACTAAGCAATCCACAAATCCCAAACATCAGCATTTAGGAGATAATGGGACTGATTCTGATTCTGTTTATCATAGTTTGACAAATGGATAACATTAGTATTTCTAACAGAGCAAACACTTCTATCTGTATGTCTTACATTACAGATCTGTGTCCATCACCAATGTCAACATGTTTGTCTGATCATATATTTTTATAGATGGCAGTAAATGTACGATGGGACTCAGCTGATCTGACACCCAGCAGTGTTTTAATGAGACTTCTTCTCTTATCTGTCAATAGTTGAAGGTAAGAAACGGTCAGCCTTTTTATTGTGGATAAAATATGGAGTACAATTGTTTTCGAGGGACAATTTCTGGCCTTGATTTCGGTTTAATTTTGTGAGTTGATTGATTTATATACAGATGTTTTATTTATTTTTTACTGCAGTGTAATTAATAACATACTGGAGCTGCTTGATCATGGCAAGGTCATTTTTAAGAAACATCACATTTATTTCACATTATTTATTATTGAATTAGAAATATTATTTTACAAAGTGTAATTTACTTGTAAAACAGCTGTATCACCGTCACATGAAGTAATTAGTGGAATGAAGTAATCAGATTAACCCCCAAAACGTGGTTTTGTCTCTTGTTGTTTCCCCCTCACACACATTGAGATTAAGAATAGTCGAGTCATTATAAATACTGAGAGAGACTGGAGATGCACCTGAACTTTTTTGTTCTTTAAATACTGACCAATATCGAAAAAACATTCTGGCAAAGATAAAATGTGTAAAGAACCAAATTCTCTTGCAAGGCAACCTTATGTGGTGCCCAAAGTGGTCCACATACAAACTACTCCAGTGTTGCATTTCTGTTCATGAGCAGAAAGGAAAGACTGGAAAGCTTTAAGTTTACTGGGTCAAAGGCCAGAGTCATTGTCAGACCCTATGAGGTAATTATATGTTTGTGTTTATAGCATGCTGACTTCCCACTCTGTCTCTCATCTGCACTCCATCTTTGTGCCTAACCCCCACCTTTTCCTCCTTTTCCCCTTTTCCTCCCTCTCTGTTCTCAGCACAAGCCATCTCCCTCTGGGAAGAGGTGCCTGAGATGTTGGTTCGGCCATACATCTCTGTCAAAATCTCTATGAATAAATTAACCTTTTAAAGATTAGTCCACCCTAATACCTCAGGGTTTTTTAAACAGAAGAGCGGAGCCCCCCCAGCCCCCACCCATCCGACGCCAAGCATCACCAACTTGGTGTTAACAGTGGAATGAGAACTTTTAAAGGCACAAGCATTTCACTGATTATAAAGAATGATTTACTATAGTTATGGCTATTTTTAAAACAATTATGTTACAAGAGTTTATGATTAAATTCAATAATATCAAATTGTTTCGTTTTAATGATGTTGAGCCTTTGGTTTCTTGTCAATTGAAGGCGGTTTAGATTGAGCAACATAATATTTTGATATCTTGGTGCATAACTGGGTCAGCATAATGTTTTCATCACCGATACATTAATGGCAGTGGAGCATGAGCCCAAAGCTGGTCTCAGCATGAAGAAGATTTAGATTACATGAGCAAATAGGAACACAAATCTTGTGTGATTTGGTCCTTATCAATCATCATCTCGTCTTTTTAAACTCTAAATTAATTTGATAACAAGAAAGAGGTCTTAATATTAGTGTTATAATTTGCTATAATTGCCACTTGAATACCGTTCTTCAGTTGTTAATGTTTGAGAGGAGCTGGTCAGGGGAATTAAACTTTGACTTTACAGAATTAATTTCACATTAAACCATAGGAAGTTGTGAATTTCTTGTAGTATGACAAAGCATTAGCCATTCATTGGCAGAAAAAGACGATGCGTGTGTTTGTTCCTGAAAATGAAAAGAAACAGATTTTATAGACAATTTAAACCCCTTCATTTGCACAAGTTTAAATATGTTTCCTACAATCTGTTTCAACACAGCTCTGGGAGAGTGTCCAGTAATTCTTCGTGCTCCTTAACATAAAAATGTCTCATTGAGACATGTAGTGAGATTCCGCCAAATGCAAGGAGCAGTGGGAACGGCCTCTCCCAGGCCTTTTCAGCGACTTGTGCTGTATGGATTAAGAGCAGCACCTGGAGTTGCTCCAAACGCCCCTAGGCACTCAGGCTGAATGCATGTGACTGCTGCTGCTTTTACAACATGTCTGTTGACTCCCCAATATTCAGCATTTTTGAGCAGACATGCTGAATTTTTGAATCAGAAACTACATATTCTGAGTAGACATGTGCTGCTTCCACTGCAGAACAACATATTTTGTCATTGTTTTGGAAATGTGAAGAATTATGTCTTGCTGAAAAGCATATTTTTTTTTAGTAACCAATCATAACAGTGGTCTCTTGTTGGCAATTGAGCCAGATCTATCCACCTTGGTTTTTCAAACAAATCAGGGTAATTATGAGGAACAGGTTTTAGGTTGAAATTCCTTGAAAAATAAACCATTCCTGACTGAAAGAATATGACATGTATTGGATATGTCACTGGTTTTAGGTTTCACTCTTGGGGCAGGCAGAGGCGTCTCTTGGACTTCCTGAGCTCTAACTTGTGCCAACTCATGTAAGGGGGAACTGGAGGTCCCCTCCTTCTTTATTTTGGGTGTGTAGGAGGGTGAGTGGGGGTGGCGGATGGCGGGTGGGAGTGGGGTGGCGGGTGGGGAGTGGGGTGGGGGACAGTGAGAGTGGGGTGAAGGACAAAAGTTTCTCAATTCCACCAATTCTACTGGTCCTTGGTCTCCACTGTTCGACCTCATCACTCAATCTTCGTTTAGCCCCTGACATGTTTTAGCTGGCCTAATTTATGCCTGTAAAGACAAACTTTGTTAAAGGAGCTTCCAGTAAAAGGCCTCTGCCGGAGCCACTGACCCATACTGCAGCAGTGGCTAATTTAATTTCTTTTAAATGGGTAAAGGAAGCAGTGATGTCTCTATTGGCATGAAACAAAAAAATACCCATAATGAAAGTTTTGGAGCTCCACAGATGTTCTCCTGGATGCCCCCCACCCCCCACCCCACCCCGCCCCTTCACTCACACAACTTGTGATGAAAATAAAGAGGGTCATGTTGACCTTTGCCGCAGATCTGCATCGGTTGACAACATGTGGCTCCCCAATACACGAAATACATCCTCTTATAGGCCAACATTTGCAGAACACTGCCCAATTATCTTAGTTGGCCTCCAGACTTGAGCGCACATGATATTTATGACCTGAATTCCCACGTCTAATGGTAAAGCAGAAGTTATTAACTTTTCAAAGTAAGTCTGTCTCTTATAGCCCTACACCCATGTCCCCCTTCAGTTCTGTGTCTGCACAAGCTTAGTTTAATTGCCTGATTAGCAATGGCTACAGCTGTTGTAAAGGGGTAAGGATTTTGGACAAAGAGTAATTTTATAAATATCTTTTCATGTAGCTGGTGATGTTTTATGATACGTGCAACAGTTATTCAGCATTAGTCAATATTATCTTGAGCCAGCAGACTAAAGCGCCAAAGATATACGACACACATGTTTCAGGAAAGCGGAGTGAAGAATGGTGCAGTTCATGTTTTCTACCAGAAGGAGGCGCTAAAGGTCACATAATAACCGCGTCTCCCTAAACCGCAGAGCAAAGCTCGTCTTTTCGAGTGTTCCGCTGTCCTTTAACTGAGATCCAGCAGCAGCAAAAGTCCACATATGGAAATGCTTGATTTTGTATCGCAACGTTTTACTATGCAGCAATGACTACACGCATGTTCAGCTCCTTTCTGCGACCTGTCACCACTGTAACCTATATAGTGTGAAATGTGATCCAGATTAGTAGCAGCGCTGCTAAAAAAAAAAAAAAAAAAAAGCGCAATAATTATTAAATAAGTACTGTATTTACCGACAAAACAACATTGGATGCAGCTGGTGGATTAACTGCGAAGCTGATCAGAGGACAAGCTACAGAATGTTTTATAATGCATACTCAGAGGAGACGTAAAACACTGGCTCTTGGGGATTTTTTTCTGCAAAATGTTCGCTGACACCGAACACGACTCAGAACTGGAAAAAAACAATGTCTTTACATTCACCAACAATTTGACGAAACATTTCCAAAGGGAATGTCTTCCTCCTCACTTCTATGTTATGTAGATTCTGGCATTTGGAGATATTTTAAGTTTAAATATTTAGTTCTGTGATTATTACTGCATATAAATGTTGATTTTTTTTTTCTTTCACTGACATAAATCCTCCGTTTATAAATAAGGTGTATTTTAGTGTTGATCTTTGTTCCATTTTCGAAATGTTTTATTCCGGAA
Organism: Antennarius striatus; assembly: GCF_040054535.1. Taxonomy (NCBI): domain Eukaryota; kingdom Metazoa; phylum Chordata; class Actinopteri; order Lophiiformes; family Antennariidae; genus Antennarius; species Antennarius striatus. The sequence continues at coordinate 16,886,432 of NC_090777.1, read as the reverse complement.
TTTTTTTATTTTATTTAATTCTTTTTACTGGAACCTTTCAATTGAACACACTATATTCACAGAACATGAGCAGCGCAGCTATAAATTTCCGAGCCTCATGTTTTCGAAACTTGATCTTTTTTTTCTTTTTTTTTTAGCCTTTGCTGTAGGGAGTAAAACATTTTGAAAACTACACTCCTGTGACACATTATTTAAAAAAAAAAAAAAAAGATGTGCATTAGTGCTCTTAGCCTGGAGTCGATGGCTTCAAATTAAGTGTGTGTATGGGATGAATTCAGGACTCAGAATGCAGCGCATCACAATCGCCAACTGGACTATGGACCAAAGAAGAACGACAGTGTTGTGATGCAATCCGTTAAACCTTCATAATAAGAGTGCCAAAGAGTTTTCTGAATTTATGTTGCAAACTGCTGATAGTAAACTACATAGCATCATCAGTAAAATGTTTTTTCCCCCTTTTTGACTCTTAGCTGCTGTGAGAGAAAAAAAGGTTCCTCGTTAAAGAAGTCAAATGCAGTTCTCTCAGCTTCTGTGTACAACCCCCTGCTGAGATTTAAGCAAGGGGCCAAACAAAACTATACAAAACAGTATGAAGCAGGTTGATGGGACTGGATATTTTCTGCATAAAGGCAGGTAATCTGAGGTAAATAATGTTACTTTAAGAGTTGATTTCTCCCTAAACATATTTATGGTCAGCATTTATTGATGCTTCATCATGTTTTCATAATTTTTAATTACATTAACGTACAATGAGTTTCTGAAATATTAGAAATTCTAGTGGAAATGTGACATTACATCTTTTCATAGAACGTTTTTTTTTTCATGAAGAGCGTGCCAGGATTAATCCCATGTGACCACAGCACAAAGGATTTTCACCCCTGAAATGTCATGAGGAAAGCGAACAGAACAGCTATCTGTTACCTTTTACAATGGAAACAAGAGTTCCTCCTAACTGAACAAATGGACCTGTCTGGTGCAAGTGGGGGACAAAGGCATTTTCACTCTCAACGTCCAGGCCGCTGAAGCCCCCGGCCCTGACTACTGCCTAAAGACCAGTAAAACTGTTCAAATACTTCCTCTGTCCCAGAGTCTGTGCTAGTTCCCCCTAATCTCTCACTAGTTGAGACCTCAAGAGTCTGTCACCTTTCCTGTCACGCACGGCTGCCTGCAGCCCATTGGCCGGCAGCAGATTTATTTCTCCCTGTCATGGCCAATAGCGTGGCAATGTGGCTCAGCCCACTGTTTAGTTACAGTGACAAACATGCTGATTAGAGAGGCCTGGATGATGGATGGCTCCTTGCCAGAGAGCGGCCTGAGTTTTTAGCGGGTCATAATGGGGCTGACACTGCACAGCCCCTCTCTTTCTCCCTTTCTTTCTGTCCTCTCCTGGTGGACGGACCCCTCCCCCATGGGTCACACTCAAAAGGTCAGGAGTTAACGGGCCAGCCTTTGCTTATTGCCGCCAAATCAAAATGACCCTGTTTGGAGTCATATTTGTAGACACTCCATCATCATCATGACCACCGCGACACCTCTATTCCCTTCTTCCTTGTGGCCTTTTCTCGTGTGACCATAAGCTCCCATACGGGTAAATAGTAGGCTACGCAACCCTGTTGGCTTATTTAAACCGTCAAGCCTTCCTACTCACTTTTGTGCCTCAGAGACGGACACGCAAACACCCGCTACCTCCTTAAATGTGGGCTTTCTTATAGTCTAACAGGGAATTTATTTCTACCAATTGGAATGAGCTTACAGAGTGTATCGAGGAGTTTTTGGTTTTGAGTTATGCTTGAGAGACCGTTGTATGTGGAAATATAGGTCTACCAGTTAATCCACTCTGAGGTCTGCAGCTCTCAGACCTCTGCTGGAAGTTTTGTGCCGCTAAAACCTCTGGGATGATTTCACCACAGAGTATTTCAGCCGACCTTGACATTAAAGCTAAGTTTCTTTCACTCTATGCTACCTGGAGCACAAGTGGTCCATAGAATGGTACATAAACATAAAGGCTAAGTGTGAACCTGTGTCATTTAAAAATTTGCTGTTAAACAATCAGTACCTAGCAGATCCTTTGTTCCTTGGATACTATGTCAGTGAGCAGTAATGTGAGCCAACAAGTTGGTTTGCAACAGAGGTGCTGCACGGCTTTGAATCTGAAAGGCCAGATGTTTCACCTGACAAGTGATTTTAAATATACGGCCAGTCAAATCCAAAGAGATGGCTCTTGAGTCCAGGTCTTTGGGGCCACTTTTTCCCTGAACATCATGATAATGCACCCTGAGGCACAATATGCATGTGTGTGTGTGCGTGCATGTGTGTGTGTGTGTGTGTGTGTGTGTGTGTGTGTGTGTGTGTGTGTGTGTGTGTGTGTGTGTGTGTGTGTGTGTGTGTGTGTGACAGGGGAAACCTAGTGAAGTGTGGAACAGGACAGCATCTCATTTGCGTTCTTTTTGAAACAGATGCTCGGCTGCATTAACGACTTCTAACTAAAACATTCATAAAGTGTTATTGGATTTTTAGCAGTAGGATTAAGTAGTGTGACCTTGGAGGTCTCAAGGTTACCAGTTCCTCTGTCTTTCCCCCTCCCCCTTGGCCTCCCTCCCCTTTCCCTTGTCTCTCCGTTTGGACGCTCTTGTGACATCACAGCAGCTCTGCTTCAAATTGGATGCAGAGAGTGAGAAGTTCAGCAGTAGCCCAGGGCAGTGAATATTTTTCCATTTATTTGGAGGTAGAAGGGTGGGGGTTAGAAGAGAAGAGTAAGTAATAAGTAATCAAAGTACTACCTTCTGTGTGTACGCATACTCCACTCAATCTCATGGTTAAGTGAGCCATAAATGTGCTTTGGTAGTATCCCCTTTGGACACCTGGTGATTTTGATGAATAAATTTGCAGAGGTAGTGAATGTGAGAGAGGTAGATAAAATAACAGAGCATCTATGGTTGTTGCCTGTTTTGTTTCATGAAAGCATGAATTGTAGATATTTGAGGCCTATCTATTAAAATTATGTGAAGGTCAGAAAATCAGTTCTCATCCACTGCAGAGGACCAAACTGTTAGATATGTCAAAATACAGGTTTGAAGAAATCAGTTTATTTCACTTCTATGAAACAAAATGTAAAATCTGTTATAGAACACACTGCTTTGGTTAAGTTTCAGATCATTAATAAACTCAAACAAGCAGGAATACATTGCCCATAAAAGAAAATGAAGGAACACAAAGTGCAATCAGTTCATTCATCTTCTTGAAGAGAAGGTGATCGTAATCATCTTGTCTACAGTTTACATTGGAGTCTATCCCAGCTGATGAAAGGCGGATTACATTCTGGACAAGTCACCAGTTCATCACAGGGCCAGCAGAAAGAAAGACACCTATTTGCGCTCACACTAATCTAAGGACAGACAGGATTTCTGCGATGAGGTGAAACAAAAGAACCTGGGGAGAACCCATGCAGACATGGGGAGAACATACAAACTCCACACAAAAAGGACTCAAGTGGAATCAAACCAAGGACCTTCTTGTGAGTTACCCACTGCAACACCCACCGTGCTGCCCCCTAATCAATTCTTCTTCATTTCAAAATTCAGAAAGTTCATAAAAACAACACCAAAAAATTGTTGTACTTTCAGGTTGATCTGAGCTTATTAATGACTTAAAATGGAAGCACAAGCCTAAATAAAAGAGATCATAAGTATATCAAAACTAATATTGACTCCCTCCAAAATTCAGTCAGACAGTTTTTGTTTTAACTCAACATTAGAGCGAAAGACTCTTTGACCCTTTTTAATTTGATTGCTTGACAATGTGTGTAGTCCTCTTTGAAATCAACTTTGAAGTGACCAGCCGCAAGAACCACAGTTGTTTTTGCCTTGTAATTTTAAGATGAGGTAATTTAGGTATGATTTAATCTCAACAAGGGATGATATCCATTTTGATCTCAACTTCCAAAATTGTTTAACCTCCAAAGTACCTGTCTTGGTTGCCATGCCAATAACTTTTTTTAATTACTTGTAGATCACAAAAAGCGCTGCAGTGCAGCACTAAGTAGTGTGTTTGCATCAACGTCAACAAATCAAACTTGATCATGAGATGAGGATGCCTTGGTAAAGTTTTATCTCTACATTCATAACAGCGATAGCTGAAGATAGAAAATAAAATTTCGCGAAAGTGGTCACCATCTTTCTTGTGCAGTCTGTTGAGTCATGCACAGTCTCCATGGTAAAAGGTGGTAACTATAATGACTACCTAGCAGGTGAAAGATACGTAAGAGGTTTGATGAAAAAATGTTGAGACAGGGTCTTTGTAGTTTCCTCATTTTCTCTCTTCATAGGCATCATTTGGTGATCCTTGTCTTAGTCCATCATGATATAATGACAGGTGCATTAAATCATGATGCTTAATAATATGGCTGTTGCACAGGTGTACGTTGGACTGGCAACAACATAATTTGAATAAAAAATGTTCAATATCAACGTTTCCTCTATCGAGTGGATCAAGATGTTAATTGTTGAGTGTAGTGTATGGAATACTAGTCCATTTGTTTTCATCATCTGTTTGAAGTTATAAGATATATACACGAGAAGAAATATGCTGTTTTACACCTCGATCAATAGCATCCAAAGATCCAAACATGTCTGATAAGTGTTCAAACCACGCATCATACAGATATTACAAGCAACCAGGAATTAAAGACAGATCTTTGTGATAAATTGCTATGCAAATATTAATATGCTGCAAACTGAAGTTATCATAGTACACGACAAAACAATGAGCCTCATGACTTTGATATGGTTTCTATGCACACTAAAGTTGGATTCAATAAATTCTGCAATCCTACCAATGGAAACTCTGTTCTAGACCCTCATGGTCACCAGACAATAACCACACTTTCTGTCATCTGCCAAATACCTGTGCAGTAATCATGACTTGTTGTCAAGGGATACTGCTCTCTAACACAAATTTGAAAAAAGATTGGCTTAAAGGAGAAATTACTCTTTTGTGTGCATAATGAAACAATCTTAACCCTTTGGCTAAAACAACATTGTGATGACATTCGTTGAGTTACTGAACTGGCCAAAATTTTGAAACCTTATTGTACCTATTACAGAGAGAAATGATTCAGAACCTAATGAGGAATTTCTATACTGTCAGCAATAGTTCCCTTTTCAATTTAGTGTTTTCTGGTGTCTCATCTAACACATTTTTGAAAGTTATCCTCTCAGTTGTGGTGTTAAAAATCCTAGTCATGCTCACCATTACATCGAACAATGGGGCCGCATTTTCAAGTCAAGTCCATTCATTTGCCAGTTGGCTGATTCGTACACAGAACTACTCAAAATCTATTAAATGGATTTCTATGAAACTTGGAAGGATGGTTTCTCTGCCCAAACATACCCCATTACATTTTGATGCAGTAGTATCTGTATAAAAGGGCATTTATTCAACAAGAAATGGGTGTTTCAAACATTTTACTTGATTTGTCATAGAATAATTAATGGTGGGAAAAAATCTGGTATATTTATTAGGCCGGTATCTTTGAGTGGGTTCAATTTTCTGCAGAGCCAAACAAAAATCCAGATATACCAGAATTAAATGGTTGGCTGTTACAACTCCAGTAACCTTAAATTATGGTTCCAGGGCTCTGAGTTTGATTTTGGATAAGGTTTGATTGAATTAAAGAGGACTGCAAGGCCTTGGCAGAGCGATGTGCGCCACTGAGTGCCGTTGTAGTTAGAATTTTTAATTGGTTTGTGGTCGGTGTAAGGCTGAAACGAGGCACCATCACATTTCTCCTACTACAGTTAATAGACCAGTCACCTCATTTCTCTGCCTGTCCCTCCGCTGACAGAATCTGTCCATGTGTGCCGTATATGCTCATGTGGTCTGTGTGGCCACTCATGTATGTGTATACAGGGTGGAGAAAGAAGCCTGCAGAGAAAACCAGGAAATCCTGGGCTCTGCTCCCATTTTTTGAAAACATGTGATTTTTTTTTCTGTGTCTACCCTGTACTGTGCATTTTAGGTGGTCGTGGCTTTCAGTCTTGGGCCTGCAGGACAAAAGGCCATGTAGAAAGAAACCCGTACTAATTTGCACAATGCATATCATATTACACAGCCCTGTGCTCTCTATCAAGCCCACACTCACGTAACAGCTATTCTTCTAGCCAAAATATCATTTTTGACACTAATGTCACACCTTCAAAATGAATTGTAGTTACTTTGAATGAAAGAAGTTGCTGATTGACTCGTAGTGTGACATCTGTGACCAGTTCTTATTTGCTCTGCTGTCAGAAGCTCTGCGCAATAATATCAGGCAAAATCACTGGATTGGTAAATCAATCTGAAGGGCTGGACTCTAGTAACAAGTCTAATCTTGTCACTCTGCCAAACCATCTGTATAGACCAGAAGGAAAAGTTAGAACAGCATTTGCTCTGCTCCCATTCATTTGTAACTAAACCAACCAACCAGCATGAGCTACCCACCAGTGGGACCCCACAGCCTGCACCGAATGTCAAAATCCTTAACAGTAAAAAAACCACTGTCAGTGAACATCCACTACATATAGGAAACCTGTGGGGCTTCCATCCATCCATCTTCAACCGCTAATCCGGGGCCGGTTTGCAGGGGCAACAGTCTCAGGAGGCATGCCCATACTTCCCTCTCCCCAGACACCTCCTCCAGCTCCTCCGGGGGAGCCTGAGGCATTCCCAGGCCAACTGAGAGACATAGTCCCGCCAGCATGTCCTAGGTCTTCCCCAAGGTCTCCTCCTGGTAGGACATGCCCAGAACACCTCCCCAGGGAGGCTTCCAGGAGGCATCTGGAACAGATGCCCGAGCCACTTCAGCTGGCTCTGCTCGAGGCGGAGGAGCAGTGGCTCTACTCCGAGCTCCTCCCTGGTGACTGAGCTCCTCACCTTATCTGTAAGGGTGCGCCCGGCCACTCTACAGAGGAAACTCATTTCATCCGCTTGTATCCAGGATCTTGTCCTTTCGGTCATGACCCAAAGCTCATGACCATAGCTGAGAGGAGGAACATAGATTGACCGGTAAATCGAGAGCTTCATCTTGTGACTCAGCTCCTCCTTCATCATGGCAGACCTATACAGCAGCCGTATCACTGCTGAAGCTGCACTGATCCATCGGTTAATCTCACGCTCCATCCTTCCCTCACTCGAAGGATGTGGGGCTTCCACAGAGACAAATTATTTCTGACATTGCACACTTTTGACGTATTTACCCATTCTCTTATATTTTTAAGAAATGCAGCCCAGAGAGGGCTCGTTGAACTGGCCACCCATGGAATAAACATATTGAGTCAAGTATATAAAAAAAAGATATCCTTTTGTTTTAGCAGTCTTGCAGCAAAGAAATTATGCTGCCCAGTTTGAGATGGATTTAATGGCTCTTAATTGTGTCTACAGAGCTAAACTATGCTTTATTGGTCTGTTTGAGTCCGAGCACAGAACCATTAGCAGGGGCCAAAATAGTCCATAAAAGTTGGGCCAAGTCTAATTATGTGCCAGTCTTATGATATTAAGTCTAAGTATATTAAGTATTAAGTATTTTGGAATGTGTCAACATTGCTCTATAGTTGATATCAGGCCTACTTCTTTCAGATAATTAACATAAAACACTCAGTACTGGTCGATCGGTCTTGAATTTACCGCCTCACAGACCTGCGCTGATGACTAACCGCACAATCATTTTTATTTCTTAATGCTCCAAGTTTCAACAGACGGGGGCATTCTTCACCGGGCTTTCCTACCCAAGGTGGTGAACTTTACTTCACTTTAGAATTACATGCTTGGACGTGGAATGATTAGCATAATTGTCCTATGTTCACATGTGGCTCGTATCGACAGTGGAGCAGAACTGCATATCAAAGAGGACTGCATAATCATCATAATTACAATAGAGGATGCAATTATGGATATTATTGCCTTATTAGTGTTGATTTTGTTTTGCAGACTGACCAAAACTGAACAAAGGAAAGAGACAAGGAAGAGGTTGTACTGTACGCAAACACTGTTATACCTCTGTAAGTTCTTTCCTTGGTGGTGTTAATTCTTAACTATTACTGACCCAACTTCCCTGCCTCCTGTACAGGGTCAACATCTTTAATAAGAGTTCATTTGTTAAAAAGCTAACACTCTCTGGGTCCGTTTCACCAGACTAAATTAGACTTCTCACTAGATCCAGCCTCGCTCTTTATCATCTCTTTGGGTGAAATGTGGCGAGCCCTAAATTGCTTTCTTATGCTGAAGGTTCTTTTTCCAGACGGCCTTGTGTTGTTTGTCTGAACTGTTTTGATTTAAAGTACTGTTGCTGCGGCTGCAATGTGTGCAACCCCTCTCATCACCTTGCCTTACCCACCAAATGTCTAACCTCCTTCATGCCAGTCAAATTTCTCTTCAGCTTTCTCCGAGGACTGTTTTAATTCCCAGTTTCTTTTCATTACAGCTTATTTTGGCACTTGAGCAGAGAGTTTGAGGTTTGTCGGGTCGGCTGTACTGTATGAACATTCATAAAAATGGAAAATCATTTTCTTTTGTCGTAAATTCACCTTTGTTTTTAGCTGAGATGGTACAGGGCCATTTCTTGCACCGTTTCACTTCATTTGCTTTGATGCCCTCGGGAGGATGATTCAGTCAGGTTCGTTCATGTCTGGCGGATCAAAATTGTATACATAAAATATAATATGCTCTTTGTGTGTGATAAAATGATACATATTTGTGTGCGTTGTTATAGCAAGCATATTAAATTTTCTGTGTATCACTGTGATACCATGTGTAGACAGATGTGCATGGAAGCGTAAAGAGAGCATACCTTGCATGCAGCCACAGTCAAGGCCTCAGGCTGTGTTTGCACTAGGTGACAATAACCCCTTTTATTCTGCTTCTGCCTTCACCAATGTTTTGATTTCTACTTAAAGTTTTATGTCAGTGCCCTCCCTCAAGGGTGCCATTACCTTGTATGCTAATAGAGCTATGCATATTCTATTACTGCTGTCAGGGCAAGATAAGGGACACATTCAGCAAAGGAGCACTTAGGGGCCAATGAACCCAGTGAGGGGTCCTGCTGTTCCTGAATTATCAGTCATCTTCACATCCGAATGGAGCTGGCTTATGGGCTCCCTCTCTCTCTCATCAAAAAATCTCTCTCTCACTCTCGCTCTCTCTCTGTCCTTTTCTCTCTCTCCCTCTGTGGTAGTGACTAAGGACTGTCTTCCGTAATAATCAGTCACAGGGAAAGCACCCGATCCCTATCTTACACACACCCAGACACGGGTGGCCACGTGCGCACACACATACCCACACACTGAAACCATGCACAGCTGCAGGCTCAATCTAAACCGACCACAAAGAATGCAAGAGCAGAGCAATAACACTAACACTGTCACATGGAGACAAACATGTCTCATTTGGGGTCAGTTTGGATGGGGCTAAGTAGGTCTTTATTTTCAGACTGACTGAAGTCTTCTCTGCCGCATAATGGTAATGAAGCCATATGGTATGTGGAATTGGATTACTAACAAATGTTCCATACCACCGTCTTTCCCCTGGCTTTATTTTTTTCTTCACAATCCCCCACCCCCATCCCCTCCTTCACTCAATCTCTCCCACTCTCTCCCGCCTCCCCTTCCTCTCTCCCCTGTGTCGCTGTCCCCAATAAAGCAGCCATTTCAAATTGGAACAGCATGTTGTCTAGGAGTGCGCACCTCATTTATAAGATTAAATTAAAAGCCAGTCATGCTCGGATGGCATTGTGATGATGAGGAGAAGGAGGCAGGAGGTTGTAGCAAGAGGGACCCGCTGCACACAATCATCTTCCTGTCATGTGATTTGCTGGTTCCCGGTGGTGACACCTTCTTCCTGTCACCTGCTATTAAGTGTCAAAAGCCACACCTAAGACCCCAAAGCTAATGTATCCAGTGTTATGAGTTCACACTTTTTTTTTTCTCTCAGTTGAACCAGATTCAAGAAATGTTATGGAAGCCTAATCATGGTTACAGTTTTTTGCCTTGTCACAGACACAGTGAAATGATATATCACACCGAACTAAAAGGGCCTTGCAAATTATGCTCTGTAAATGGAGGAAAATTTCATTCTGTTCTCTACCTAAAAACAGATGAACTTTTATTGAAAACGTGGAAGCGATTAGTTTAAGGGGCGTCTTTTAGTGTAATTCCCAAATGAAACGAGCAGAACCTGTATTTATGAAGCCCATGGCACAAAGAAGGGAGCTCTTAATGAGGCAATTATGCTGAGGGGTCAAAAGTGTTTGATCTAGAGAGCAGTGATTTTTACAAAAACATCGCACAGTGATAGATACTCATAACTCAGTGGCCTTAATTGTGCTTAATTTGTTTAGAATAAGAATGTGCTTTCAATTAGAGTGTGGATTTGGGCCCATGTGTTTAAAGGAGGCTGTCAGGGAAAATTAAGAAGCAGTTTGGTTTCCCTCCTGTGTTACTGTTTTTTATCACGGCTACAGAGAGGGAGTGAGAGTCAGATAGACAGATAAAGAGACCAAACAGAAGGTAATTAAGAAACAAAAACAGGCCTCTCAGAAGAAGACATGGATGGATGGGCGGTTAACAGGGCAGGAGAAGAAACTACTGCAGGTCTCTATGTGGGTCACACCAGCACAAGAAAAAGTCTGTTTATGATGACTGTTTATTGCCTCCAACAATGAGAGTTGTAGGACGGATTGCAATAGCTTGTTTGCTTGTCAACAAAATATCTTGAATATGTGAGAATCTCCCCACCTGTATATATGAATAAGCTCACTTGAAAACCTCACGGTATCACGTTTTAACTCAACCCACCGCCTGTCAATCAAGCGCCCAACCACACACGGCACCCAACCAATCATCTGCCAGAAGGACTCACGTGAACAAAACTTCAAGTCTGCGTTGTCGTGTGGACGCTGTAATCAAAACTTTTTTTTTTTATCCGAGGGACGTCTCCCTACAACGAAAACCGCTGTAATTTTAGTGTGTGTGACCCATGTTTACATGTACACACAGAATGGACAGAATTAAAACCGGCTATTTTCTGACGTATAACAGCCCCACGTTGAGGATAAACATGATAAACATGCTTGACAGTTGGATATTTGTTCCATGTGTTTCTTTCTTTATGAGTCATAAAGTTTATTTATTTATTTATTTATTTATTTATTTATTTATTCATTCATTCACGTTCCTCGCCAAAGGTGCAGGCACCAGTACTGGGTCAAACCGGGATGCGCTGCCTGCTGGTGGGAGAACTCTGTGATGGTTGCGCTTGGTTTATAATACCAATACATTTGTTTTCATATGTTTGGTATGAAGTCTGATATTATTCTTTTATAATGGAATTTCCACGGGTCCCCACTACATGATTTTATTGAAATGTATAGCTGCAAATTGTGGGGAAAGGAAGAATTTAGTAAATTCTGTGGTGGATATACAGTGGATTATAAATCACTTTTTATACCCCTGCCAATCAGGTCTTCCATATGTATGTTCTATGTATGTTCAAGGTATGTTCCAGGTATGTTTTACATATGTTCTATGAATGTCCACAAATCTATATTTTTCTGGGGGGGGTTTTCTAATCACGTGTGATTTCATTGAAATGTCTCACTTGCTTCATGGGGGCCATAATAGTGTGACTTAATTGATTCTTTCAATTTGCACACTTACATTTTTTGTCACATTTAAACTTAAAAAAAAAAAATTCAGTTTGCTCTCATTTAGAGGGAAAGGTTTATCCACATGTTTCCAAGAATCACCAAACAGGATTAATCGAAATTTTACACATGCTGTGTGGGACTAATAGGGTGTGAACGTCATCATTGTTTTAAAATTTGTTGTCAAAAAGGATCACTTGACTTATTCTTCTAGTCATTTGTGTCTTCTTTTCAAACCATTCAATGTATTTTTTGTCACAGAAATTGGACAAGAAAACATCAAAATATGACGACCCCATTTAAAATGCATAATTTTAGTCTGTGCTACTGAAAACTACTGATCCTTGATCCCCAGCACCATGCCATCCGTTCCTATTGTGTTCCTATTGTGTGTGTGTGTGTGTGTGTGTGTGTGTGTGTGTGTGTGTGTGTGTGTGTGTGTGTGTGTGTGTGTGTGTGTGTGTGTGTGTGTGTGTGTGTGTGTGTGTGTGTGTGTGTGTGTGTGTGTGTGCGTGTCTGTGTGTCTGAGTGTCAAGTAAGGAGGCTGGGAGAGAGGAGCTTTCTTTGTAATTGTTTTTCTTTCTTTAATTGTGTTTAATTCTTTTAAGCACTTTACATTGCAGGCCGGCACGGTGGCCCAGTGGTTAGCTCTGCCGCCTCACAACACGGTTCAAGTCTTGCTCTGTGCGGAGTTCACATGCTCTCCCCATATCTGCGTGGGTTCTCTCCAGGTTCTCCGGCTTCCTCCCACCTCCAAAAGCATGCGCTTCAGGTTGATTGATCCAAATTGCCTGTAGGAATGAGTGTGTGTGTGCATGGTTGTATGTCTTTGTGTGTGGCTCCGCGTTGCACTGGCGTTGTTCCCGGAGTGTCCCCCGCCTCACGCCCTATGCCGCCGAGATAGGCTCCGGCTCCCAGTGACCTGCTGCAGCAGATATAGCAGTGGTAATCTGAAGATGACTGACTGACTTTACCTTGCATGTAAGAACATTAAAGTGCAAGAACATTGAAGTGCTTTATAAATAAAATTGATATGTTTTTGATTTGTTGAAGAAAGCTGCCATGACACAACATTAGTCGCTCATTTTATTTGTCAAAAGCATTTTTGTCAAAAGAATTTTTACATATTTATACATTTGTTAACAGTGGGTGGGTCATATTCATACAGGTAGTCCTCAGCCTTCGAATACAATTGGTTCCGAGAGGTTGTGCATAAGATGAACTGTTCATTAGTTTTGATTAACGTGATTGCTTTGATTTCAGATTAGTTTGCGCAGAGTAAGATTTTTGTCCTTATAATTTAACCATTGAGGAAAAGAAGAAAGCACTTCAATGAACTCTCGACCAGTTTTTTTGAGCGCATCCAAAAACAACAGCCAGAGTCAGCTTTGGAAGTTGACAATCCACTGTACTGTATTGTAGCATGTAGCATGTGACTTACCTTTAGAGTAAAGGAAGAGGAGGAGAGGAGAAGTTATTGTCGGTCAAAGGCAGAGTTGTCATCGGAGATAATCACTACTACCACTATCTTCACTAGTCTTTGCTTTATCATCCATGATAAAAAACAGTAAAGCACCCAAGGAGGTAAAAAGCCTGAAACACTGAGATGCTCAGAGACAAGACAACAAGAGACAGAAACAGAAATGTTGGGGATGCGTACGGAATGGTACTTCGGTGTTGTTTGTATCTCCAAATGGTCGCAAGTTGAATATTCCCATCTTATCAAGCAATTTGAGCAGTTTATACATGTAAATAATTTATTAATTTGAAACAGATCACTAACCATAATACCCTCGTAAACCAACACCACGTCACAGACATTGCCGTCTGTACATTTTATCATTGTCTAAAGAGCAGAAACAAAACCAAATTCCCTTCCCCAGATCATCCAATTTTTTCAAAAAATATACAGTGTCCGATATGTGTTCATCTATTTTTACAAATTCGAGACATGAATACTCGATAAAGTCATAAAAGCCCGGAGAGATTGAGGGATTATTAACTCTTTACATAATTTGTTGCTGGAAATTATTCAGCAATATCCCCTGGATACTGTGTGTTAAATGAAATGCAGAACCAAATACTTATCTTACAATTTTCTTACAGTCAGATCCAAATTTTAGCAGATACAATTTTACACATTACTGTCATCACTGTTGTGTTATTCGGTTTACCACGGTTCAGGTGTTGCAATTTAGTGACTATTAATACCGACAAGTGACAGTTAACTAAATAGATAAATGGAGATTGTGTCATTAATTTATTTCTTTCGACCTGATTGGTGAGTTTGAACAAGGTTCTGTGAGTCTGAATGATGAACTAAATGAGATGGGAAATGATGGACAGAGAGAGAGAGAGAGAGAGAGAGAGAGAGAGAGAGAGAGAGAGAGAGAGAGAGAGAGAGAGAAGCAACAGAGAGGATAGTCTGTGCTCTGCTGACAGGCAGATGGTCTCTTGCTGTCTCCAGAGGTCTTCCACTTCACACCCCATTACACCTGCCTCTTCACATCAGCTCATTGTCTGCCACTCAGCTGAGCTCTAACATCCACTCCATTCTTCTCTTCCTCCTCACGCTCTCTCTCATCCCTGCTTGTCTGCTCTGTTGGCTGCATGTCAAGTGGCAGATGCAATCTCTGCTGACTGATCCTTTGTGGCGGGTGCGTGGGTGGAAAACCAGTTAAGTGATGTTACCAGTTCACGTCCCTGCCTCGGCTCCCAGGGCTGTCTGCCTTGGTAAAGCTCCTTCTTGTTGAGACTCCAGCAGGTCTTCAGTGGTCTCCAAGGTGCTGTTAAGGTGAAATCCCTCCAGCAAAAATATTTGGCAGCCACTTACAGCCCATGAGGAAGTAACCTGTCCTGATCCCTTTGTTTTACTTCCACAGTTAGGACGGGTCTCCTGGGTTTGTGGACTCTATTTTCTGATAGGCAGAGCCTTTGGCGATGATGATCTGTCACACACTTTTGATCGACCTCATGGAAGGATTCAAATCAGCTTCTTGTTTTTGAGTTCAAGTTGAGTGAATACACTAGAAGTGTCTGTTAGCAATTTTTTAAGAACTGCTTTACCTAAAAAAAATTACCTTCCATGCCACGTGGAGGTTAATCTCATCCTCAAATCAGAAAGTAAGGAGCTCCCGATCATTGTGCTGTTTCTCCAGACTGTAGAGATTTTTGGTGAACTTTTCTCAGTTGACTCTTCCTTAAAATTTCTGTTTACACAACAGTTTTGATAAAAATGAAAAAGTATTTGCTTTGCATAAAATGCAGAACAAGACCATAATTTGGAAACGTTTCTCTGTCCATGTGGATATGTAAAGATGGCTGAGAACACCAAATGTACCTCTTGAAATCCAAGGCCACAGAACAAGATCACATGTAGTAATACAAGAAATCTACTGTGAGTAAACTCAACCAAGGGCACAGAACAGTCAAAAGCAAACAGTCTGGCATGGATTTTGTTGTTGTTCTGTACATAAGTTTGGAACCATGATATGAATGTGCAAAGCAGAGTTGTGTCCTCTTTTTCAGATTGCTTGCATTTTACGAGCTTACACAGTGACAGTGATCTTTTTTTTCCTGATGTTTACAATTTCAGGCCCCCAAGCTGAATGAAACTGATATCAGTTTGATAAAATTTAGTTGAAATCTATCAACAGACCAATTACCTACATTTTTTACAAGAGTGACTGAATGCATTGTCCTGAAACATGTGTCCTCTGGAGTAAGCATTCAAATTTTATTATCATTTATTACATTAATACCACAGTACACACAAGGATCTCTAGATTTGTCCAATTGCAGCTCGTCCTCCGGGTCACTCTATGCTGCAGATTTACCAACATAGCAAAATCTCCTGAGCTGTGTCCTGCTTCTTTATCTGTTGGCTTTGTTGTGGTGGTGAACCCAGTCTCCCCCTCAAAAAACCCTTTTTAATTAGCATAAATAATAGCCATGCATGTGTGGACTTAATCCCTCTGGCCAGCACTAGTCCATTAATGGTTTCCTTGTCAGTCACAAGGCTCTGAATAAAAGCACGCTCTGCTATTCACTCCTGACACCTCTCTTTCTTTCTGCTCTGTCCCTCTTGCGCTAGCCCACCACTCTGAGACCCAAGCATCCTTCCTCCTGCTGACCACCAGACTTCTTTTATTCCTTCTCTTCATCCCTTGTCTTTTGATTGAGCCCTTGAATTATAATGAATCTGGTTTTGTAGGTTTCTTCCACTCTCCCCTAACGATCAGACAAATTACTCACTCGCTGAAAACATGGTAACTACTTATACAGCATAATACTGTATTAGCAAACAGACTCTGGACTTGCCAAGTAACTGTTGTTTAAGAAGTATTTAATTCTGTATTGTATACATAAACATATTTCTCCCCCACAAATTGCAGAGTAATTTGGTACTTAAAGAATCAGAGCACTACTTGGTAAATGTGGGCTTAAACACTTCATAAAATTGAAATTCATAGTAAGTCACTGAGGATTGAGTTCTTTAGAGCTGCATTTTTCCTCTGAGATTTTGATCAATTGTGACAGTTGACACATAATAGGCATTCATATCATTATGGATTTCCCCTGATCTTTAGATAAATGTCAAACACCAGTGGAGATACTTGCCGTTCATATGTTGTTCTACTGATAACTGTGGTAAGAGCTGAATCCTATAGAAGAGCACTTTATATCTAAAGAGTGTCAAGATGTAAATCAATAAGAGATAGAACATACATTTTCGCTGGTGAGGCTCAATCTGAACTGCCAGCTGGAGACGGTGAAGGAGCACAGCTACACAGCATCAAACTTGGGTCATTATTGATCCAGATTGTCTTTCTCATTCTTTTTCCACATCTCTTTCTTTAACCATGTGTGTCTATCATCCCTTCAATATATTTTTCTCTGTGTCTGAATGCCAACAGGCAGAAAGGCAAAGTACAACACTGAAAGTCAGAAAATAGCATTGAGGAAATACCTCCTTTAGGAGAAAGACACTCCCTCCCCGCAGTTCTAGGGACCATGTATAAATCTTTTAAATCATAAATCAATAAATAGTTAATACAATAACAGGAACACTTATAAATATTTTAGTAAGAGGATAGAGAGACTGTGGCAAAGGAGTCAGAGGAGGCTGTTTACTGAGTGCACAAAGTAATCCTGGTGCTTATTCACAATAACATGTAGAAGTGCTGTAGATCTACGTTTCACATTGTCGGATGTTTGCCATTAAGTTTTGAATGTGTATTTTTTACCTATAAAAAGAAGCATATGCGTGCATATGTTGGCTGATACATAATAGATGTGCACACATGTCAGGAATGACAGAAAACCTAAGGTGAACCAGTGTAATGTCTTAGATTTGACACATGGTCTATACCTCAAATCACAATTAGCTTTGGAGCTATATCCCCTTTTTGCAAACACAGCAATCCCAACTTCGAAAATGTTTATTGGCACACATTTTCTCTCCTCCCTTCTGCCTGTTAATCCTCCCATCCTTCTGTCTCCTTGACAGCCATAACATCGTTATCCCTCTCCGTCGGCAGTTGATTTGCCAGAACAGTCCCGTTGCACACTCATCACCTCGTGAATACCCCAATAATTCTCTCTGTCTCTACCTCTCCTTCTCATCCAGCCGTGGAAATGACACCGAGAGGCTGACAGTTCAATTTACCCATAACGGATGGGGGCTATCACGGCAGTATACCCCTGCGCCAGTGCTTTCCTGTTGACTTTTATTTTTATCTGCCAAGGGAGGGATGCTGCTGGAGCCCGTCCTGCCCTCACCCTCCAGCGACACCTCCTCCTCTCATCATCATTGCCGGTCCTCTGGGGAGAGAGAGATGCTGTGACTTGTTTATATGACCCTGTCAGTGCTCTCTTCCACACAGACACACACACACACACACACACACACACACACACACACACACACACACACACACACACACACACACACACACACACACACACACACACACACACACACATGCACACACTCCTTTCCTCTCCCTTGTGTACTTATCAAGCAAATTATTACTCCTTTGCCACCCCCTCCTCCTCTCATCTCCCTGTTCTTCATAACATAATGGAGGAGATATTGATCTATATCTTTGGTCATGATCCCTCTCAGCTTGTTGTCGTTATCCCATCAGCATCCCATTGATATACTCCCCCCTCCTTTCTTCCTCTAAATGATTTTCTCCTTCCTCTCGCCTTTTTCCCATTATCGTACTCAGATTTACATGAATCCACTCAATCATTAGATCCATCAAAAGCTAATGATCGTCATCTTTTTCCCTCTGCTCCTGTCTCTTTTTTCATTTACACCCTGGTTCACTTTCCTTTGCCTTTACATGCACACACTGCAGTGTGCTCACATACATCAGATATGGTGTTTTATGATAGTGATCATACGACACACTGATTTCCGTACTTTAACATCCATCCATCTCTATGTCGGTGAAATGAACATGTGATGATGCCTGAATGTCATAATAGAGCATCTGCACCTTCTGCAAAAAAAGTCAAAGGTTGGGAAGAAAAGGGAATGGAACAATATTTCCACTTTACATTTTTTATACTTTTTACTCTGTATTTAATGTGGTCATATTCCCTTTATTTTGCTGTCTACTGCCAGCAGTAAATAAATTGGTGAAGAGACTCCTAAGTTTGAGTTTCTTTTTTAATGATGGACCGAAACCCCATAGATGTCATTATCTCATGGCTATCAGAGACAAAGCTTCCCTACCTCCAAAAGTCCAATTTAACTACTGACACTGGGGCAATACAAAGGAGGACACACAGGGGTACAGAGGTTTCTCTCCCCAATGTGATCTAATCAGGATCTGATTCAGATTTAGTCAGGACACCATGTGTGAAAGACTTTAGCAGCTCGCCAATCAGTCGGTCGGCAGCATGAGAGGACATCTAGCCTTCTTGAGGAGACCCATGGCGTCCATAATCACAGAAACAGAATAGGAACTTGGGAACTAACAAGGCTCTTTTCTTCCACCTTCCACCTGCCTTGACACTTCTTATGTTCATCACAGTCAGTTGATTCAGGATATAATGCTGTCTTGCAGTGCCTCGTACATTTTTGGCAGCAGAATTCTTTTGTGAATTTGGTGACACATAAGGCTGTTATGAGCTGACATATTCTGGAACCTACTTAATTTATTTTCTCCTGTAGTATCAGTTGTATTTTAATATTCATATATGACGGTTATTAATAATTAACTGCACAGATAACTTTGCTCCAGGAGTCACAGTTGAGGCTGTACGATAGATAGATAGATAGATAGATAGATAGATAGATAGATAGATAGATAGATAGATAGATAGATAGATAGATAGATAGATAGATAGATAGATAGATAGATAGATAGATAGATAGATAGATAGATAGATAGATAGATAGATAGATTGATTGATTGATTGATTGATTGATTGATTGATTGATTGATTGATTGATTGATTGATAGATAGATACTTTAATAATCCTGGAGGAAATTGCACATATCCACTGCTCAGCCAAACAGCAGGAAAACACAAATATAAAAATGTAATGTACATTCTACATTGCAATGTACATTGCTGTTTTGCATTTAGGCTGCATAAAGTGAAGAAAATCTATATCTTACACAATTTATATTCCTGACAACATTTACTTAATATAAGACAAGTTATTAGTAATTCTTTGGCGTTACTGCAAAAATAAATGGAAGCACCACTGAGAACATGCTGGCACCATTTTGGCTGCAATAAGCTGGACACTTGTAGCATGAACTATAATCTTGGCTTTAACGTGAGGACCTTTTAAACTGAAAGAGGCATGAGTCTTAGAGGACAGGCCAAGTGCAACACTTTATGTAATTCCTATTAAGAAGAGGTTTACAGAAGCAGTAAAACATGTTTACTTTATATTTTATGATATATTATAAACTACACTAATTAGATCTTTTGAGGCAACAAAACACAAGCACATCCAAAAATAAACCTAAATAAATCCAACTCCCAATTTACACTTTAGCCATGCTGCCAACCTTCATTTCCTGTTATCTTTCATCTTTTTCATAACTATCTCTGTTATGTTTGTTATGTTCAAGTATTTTTTTTAAGATTCAGATTAATTAAAGTAGATAAATAATGAAAGAGGGAAGTTGAATATGTAAAGAATGTGAATTAAGTGTAGTACTAGAAAAAAAAGCACCTTTTAAAATGACTCATGAATAAGCTGTTGGAAAGTAGTTGTCCAAATAAAATTTATTCTTAATTAAATATTTAATTCTGTTATTATTTATACATTTTTAAAGCATTCAAAGCATAAACCATTACTAGCCTGTTCAGCATGATGTACAAGGCGATAAGCCATCATTATTCTGTCATTATTGCAGTCATGGCCCTGTAGTGTAATGGGGGGAGAGAAAGAGAGAGGGAAAGAGAGAGAGACAGAGAGGGGGAAAGAGTGAGAGAGTGAGCATTAAAAAAAAAGAATTTTCAGCAGATTTTAGGCAAAACATTCCTTCCTATGCTTCCTCTGTCAGACCATTATGGCCTTCCCGTCCTGAACAGCAGGCCATTTGAATATTTGAGCAGAAGAAGATGGAATGCATCCTTAACAAAGCCATGGTTAATGTTTAAAGAGAAAATAATGGAAATATGATGTCAGGATCCCACCAGACAGAATCAAAAATGTGTTTTATTATGGGGAATATGGCTAAATAATATATTAGATGTGCATGTTTTACATCATTGTGAATTTTGAAACAACACTGAATGGATGGAATGTATATGAGGCGGTGACAACTTGCAGGCCTCTGCATAGACAAGTAAACAAACAAGAAAACAGGATGTTTTTAATGGATGGTGAATTTTTGATGATGGATTTGAGGTTACACACTCATGGTTTTCTGGACAAAGGGACTCTGACAGTTTTGCTTACCTCTACTTTTTTAGTGATGATGTTTCACTAATCTTAATGTATTTTTGAAAACCCATTTTTCACACAGGTTGGCGTGGTCATCTGTGAACATTGTTCAGCATTTCAGAGTAAATGTCCACATAAGCATAACACTTTTTCATAATTACTACTGCAGTTAATCATTACTTAGGCTTATTAATTCAAATATTTATATCTGAATGTCTTCACCTTTTGTCTTATGTTCCATCTTCCATTCCTAGCCAGGCAGAACCTAATGTTCTGGCAAAGTATTCTGTATGTCTGTGTGTGTTATTCCGAAAGGTCAGAGAACTCTGACTGCCCTGAGGACAGCACTAAAGTCATTCAAGCCTGCTTTAGTGTCCAGACACCCTGATACTCACACACAGCTTAAGTATGACCTGTGGCAGTGAAACTCAGTACAAGTTCTTGGTCTCTGATCACACACAGTGACCTTGGTTCATATCTGGCCAAAGTGTCACAGTATTCAAATACAACTGGCACTGCACATCATGGTGTAATGGTTCTAAAGCTGAAGTGAACTAGGAAAGCCAAACACTGAAGTGGAAAAAAAAGATCAGCGCTTTGCCTAAAATCTGTCTATTGATCTGTATAATCCTAAATGATGGTGTGTGAAAAGCATGCCTATTCAAAAGAATCAGACACATGACAAAAAAAGCTAAATCCAAATAAATGCAAAGTCTGAGGAGCTGTGACTGAAATTAAAGCCCCTGACGCTAGGGGGAGCAACTCTACTAGAAGTCCTGAAATACAGCACAGCAGTGTTGCGCAGTGTTGGACTAGAGTGGAAAACACTGTGGTCCAGTTCTGTGGTGAATTCATTGAAGAATAAATTACTATCCAGTTAAAATTAATTGGCATTTCACTTCTCGAATATACAGTTTTTTCCCCCAAAATGTAAGATACACTTCCATAGCAGATGTACCACTAGAATTTTCATTCTAAACAGTCTCCCCTTTCAGTCAAAGCAGCCACAGCATCTTAGAATTCAAGACAAGCCTCTGTCGAATGTTAAATGCTGACCCAGGGAGAAAACGCACTTTAGCTTTGGCTGGGAGTATTTAAGTCTCACCAGCGAGGCTAAAAATAAGCTGTGCTGTCCAAGAACATGGAAAGAAAGGGAGGTGTGAGAAAACCAAGGCAACAACAATACGGTGTCATTAGTTTTTATAGTTTGCTAAGGAAACACTTATAAGCTGTAGCTGGTAAACCATACCTGTAATTAGATGAGAATTGAGGTGGGGCATGCTATTTATTTGTCAGCTATGTAATGCCAGCTTGTGGTTAGAGTTCCCACACCTTCATTGGGACAGTTAAGGTTGCTTTGGTGAGGCTTGTTTCATGACTGAGCCAGTAAGAGATAGTTTCTGCCTTTTAGTGGTTTTAACATGTAGTGTGTGCCACAAAGTAAGGGAAATACTTCCCATACAGTCATTAGCAATGTGATTTTAACATAGCTATTCTGAGTTTTGAACTTTGCAATTTGATGATTTAAAAATGTTTTTAAGAAACCCAAAACCTCAACTTGGGAAGTGATGTGAATGAAGCAGTTTGTGTTTTTTGGAAAGACTCATCAGCATGTGGGATTGATTAAACAAGGAAAGGAAGGTAAGTCTCAGATGGACTAGACCTTATTATCTCTTTTTTTTATTACTCTCTCTTGCACAGTTCAGGATGTTTAACATCGGCTCAAGACCCATTATGCAGAATTAGGCCGGTGCTGTGAAGAGTGTGAGGGTCCACACGATGGAGCGCGTTGCCCGTGGCATTTGATCAGATTTTGCTAATTGATGAGCATCCAAAAGCAGTCTGTGATACAGGGCCAGACATGTTTTCATCAGATGCCCATGTTCCGTCTTTCTTCTTCCATTTAAAACATCCCCATTGAATCCAATGTGGACGGAATTCAGTATTAATTCTCTGGAAGCGTCCACAAGGTCATGACCTCCACTGAACTTTTTAAAGGCGTCTCACCAGTGTGCTGTTGTTTTATGATTGCTTCCCTCCGTTGGCCGGTCTTTGGCCCTCTCTTTAGGTGTACATTTAGTTCCTCAATGACTGATCAGGTTCAGTGGAGCATCCAAAGGACGTGTCATGAGCTTGAACATAAGCCAACAGTACTTCAAAGCTATTTGCTACCTCTCTGCCCCCTGAGGTGGCAGCAGCCTCAGGGAGCTGTGTTCCCTGCTCCTGTAGTCAAACCATCATCCAGTGTTTGGGTTTTCAATTTGACCTCTCCCTTAGATCTTTGACTGATCAAGAAGATATGACTGCTGATAGATCTGGTTGAGAGCTAGTGTCTTCCACACATGGTTGATTTGTGTCCAGCAGTCTCTGTCCTGTGCTCTTTAATTGGTGAGTTATGCTAATGCAGCTGCACGCCTTCATCTTTGCCAGCGTTCCAGGTGACTAGTTGAAAAGAAATTCCTGCATAAGAAGACTCCTGGTTGCAAGGAACTATTTGGGTGCAGAATTTCACACTTATGTGTAGTTTATCATCCTTTTTGATTGAAGCTGAATAGCAGCTCATTTAGGAAGAAAATTTTCTCCAAACTAGAGGCCTATTCAAACTGTGTATAGACAGTTGACATATCTCTCCCCAAGTTAAGTTTGTGTTAATGGGAGACCCCTCACAGGTGGGGGTCTCCACTTACACAAACACCAGACGGTGATTGCATCCACTCAGGACTAGTAAAAGTAATAAATGATGGCCGATCAGGTCACACTGTAAATTCTGTCCAGTCAGTCTGATGGATGGCCAGGGCGAGGTGTGGTCTGAGCCAGGTCTGGCAGCTTTACAGAGGGCTCAGTTTCCTCCCATGAGCTTGTGTCGATCTGAAAATCAATCCAATGGGAAGTCACAGTGGAACATATTTTCCACATTTTTTTACGATGCATCGTACATTTTCGCTGACTCAGTCTCCCTCATCCGGTACTCCCTACTGTAATGTAAATAAGTTTTGCTGAGGTGTGGTGTATTTATCCTTTCTTTCCATATAAACGACTAAGTTAAATCAACAAGTGCATCATTCCAGCACCAGGTTGGCCCTCAAAAAGTAATTGTTAATGAATTTGAAGGTACATTAAATGGTAAGAAATCATTAGAATCATTCAGCAAATTTATAAATATCAGATTGTATTTTCATGTGGAATGTAGACTCTAAAAACAATTCCTCTTAAGCATTTGTTAAGTAAAGCATAAAACAACACGCTTCTAAGGTGCAAATTTTTTTAATTAGCTTCATTGCACAAAGATAACTTTGTGTAAATGTAGCCGCAAGAGGACACAAGCCAGTGTCTTATTGTGCCGGTCCCAAGCCCGGATAAATACAGAGGGTTGCGTCAGGAAGGGCATCCGGCGTAAAACTTTTGCCAAATCAAAGATGCGAATCAAACCTATGACTTCCATACCGGATCGGTCGAGGCCCGGGTTAACAACGACCGCCATCGGCGCTGTTGACCTACAGGGCGCCGGTGGAAATTGGATTACTGTTGGTCGAAGAAGGAGAGGAGGAAAGTGCGTTCGCTCGAAGAAAGAGAAGAGGAACACCAAGAGTATAGGACTGAGAGTAGGGACGTTGAATGTTGGAACTATGACAGGAAAAGGTAGAGAGTTGGTTGACATGATGCAGAGGAGGAAGGTAGACATACTGTGTGTACAGGAGACCAGGTGGAAAGGTAGCAAGGCTAGAAGTTTAGGAGCAGGGTTCAAGTTGTTCTATCATGGTATAGATGGGAAGAGAAATGGAGTAGGAGTTATCTTGAAGGAGGAGTTTGTTAGGAATGTCCTGGAGGTAAAAAGAGTGTCGGATAGAGTGATGAGTCTGAAGCTAGAAATAGAAGGTGTGATGTTCAATGTTGTTAGCGGGTATGCTCCACAGGTAGGATGTGAGCTGGAGGAGAAGGAGAAATTCTGGTCGGACTTTGATGAAGTGATGCAGAGCTTGCCTAGAAGTGAGAGAGTTGTCATTGGAGCAGACTTCAATGGACATGTTGGTGCAGGAAACAGAGGGGATGAGGATGTGATGGGCAGGTTTGGTATCCAGGAGAGGAACGCAGAAGGACAGATGGTAGTTGACTTTGCAAAAAGGATGGAAATGGCTGTAGTGAATACTTTCTTCCAGAAGAGGCAGGAACATAGAGTGACCTATAAGAGTGGCGGTAGGAGCACACAGGTAGACTACATCTTGTGTAGACGGTGTAACCTGAAGGAGATCAGTGACTGTAAAGTAGTGGTAGGTGAGAGTGTAGCCAAACAGCATAGGATGGTGGTGTGTAGGATGACTCTGGTGGTGAGGAAGATCAAGAGGGCAAAGGCAGAGCAGAAGACGAAATGGTGGAAGCTGAAAAAGGAAGAGTGTTGCATGACTTTTAGGAGGGAGTTAAGACAGGCTCTGGGTGGTCAGGAGGTGCTTCCAGATGACTGGACAACTACAGCTAATGTGATCAGGGAGACAGGTAGGAGAGTACTTGGTGTGTCATCTGGAAGGAAAGTAGATAAAGAGACTTGGTGGTGGAATGAGGAGGTACAGGAGTGCATACAGAGAAAGAGGTTAGCTAAGAAGAAGTGGGACACTGAGAGGACCGAGGAGAGTAGACAGGAGTACAGGGAGATGCAGCGTAAGGTGAAGGTAGAGGTAGCAAAGGCCAAACAAGAAGCCTATGATGACTTGTATGCTAGGTTGGACAGTAAGGAGGGAGAGACTGATCTATACCGGTTGGCAAGACAGAGAGACAGAGATGGGAAGGACGTGCAGCAGGTTAGGGTGATTAAGGATAGGGATGGAAGTCTATTGACAGGTGCCAGTAGTGTGATGGGAAGATGGAAAGAGTACTTTGAAGAGTTGATGAACGTGGAAAATGAGAGAGAACAAAGACTAGAAGAGGTGACTTTTGTGGACCAGGATGTAGCAAAGATTAGTCAGGATGAAGTGAGGAGGGCATTGAAGAGGATGAACAGTGGAAAGGCAGTTGGTCCTGATGATATACCTGTAGAGGTATGGAAGTGTCTAGGAGAGGTGGCAGTAGAGTTTCTGACTGGGTTGTTCAACAGGATCTTAGATAGTGAGAAGATGCCTGAGGAATGGAGGAGTAGTGTGCTGGTGCCCATTTTTAAGAACAAGGGAGATGTGCAGAGTTGTGGCAACTACAGAGGAATAAAACTGATGAGCCATACAATGAAGTTATGGGAGAGAGTAGTGGAAGCTAGACTAAGGGCAGAAGTGAGCATTTGCGAGCAGCAGTATGGTTTCATGCCAAAAAAGAGTACCACAGATGCAGTATTTGCTCTGAGGATGTTGATAGAGAAGTACAGAGAAGGCCAGAGGGAGCTGCATTGTGTTTTTGTAGATCTAGAGAAAGCTTATGACAGGGTGCCCAGAGAGGAACTGTGGTATTGTATGAGGAAGTCTGGAGTGGCAGAGAAGTATGTTAGAGCAGTGCAGGACATGTATGAGGACTGTAGGACAGTGGTGAGGTGTGCTGTAGGTGTGACAGAGGAGTTCAAGGTGGAGGTGGGACTGCATCAGGGATCAGCTCTGAGCCCCTTCTTGTTCGCTATGGTGATGGACAGGCTGACAGACGAGGTTAGACAGGAATCTCCATGGACTATGATGTTTGCAGATGACATTGTGATCTGCGGTGAGAGCAGGGAACAGGTGGAGGAGAAGCTAGAGAGGTGGAGGTTTGTCCTGGAAAGGAGAGGAATGAAGGTTAGCCGCAGTAAGACAGAGTACATGTGTGTGAATGAGAGGGACCCAAGTGGAAGAGTGAGGCTACAGGGAGAAGAGATCAAGAAGGTGGAGGATTTTAAGTACTTAGGGTCAACAGTCCAGAGCAATGGAGAGTGTGGAAAAGAGGTGAAGAAGCGTGTACAGGCAGGATGGTACGGGTGGAGGAAAGTGTCAGGTGTGATGTGTGATAGAAGAGTTTCAGCTAAAATGAAAGGAAAGGTGTACAAAACTGTGGTGAGACCAGCGATGTTGTTTGGTCTAGAGACAGTGTCACTGAAGAAAAGACAGGAGAAAGAGCTGGAGGTAGCAGAGATGAAGATGCTGAGGTTCTCTCTGGGAGTGACCAGGAAGGATAGGATCAGGAATGAGTACATCAGAGGGACAGCACATGTTAGAGGTTTTGGAGATAAAGTCAGAGAGGCCAGACTGAGATGGTTTGGACATGTCCAGAGGAGAGATAGTGAATATATTGGTAGAAGGATGCTGAGTTTTGAACCGCCAGGCAGGAGACCTAGAGGAAGACCAAAGAGGAGGTTTATGGATGTAATGAGGGAAGACATGAAGATAGTTGGTGTGAGTGAAGAGGATTCAAAGGACAGGGCTAGATGGAGGAAATTGATTCGCTGTGGCGACCCCTGAAGGGAAAAGCCGAAAGGAAAAGAAGAAGAAGAAGAAGAAGCACAAAGATAACTTTGTATCAAATAATATGACCTCAGCTATACTCTGTCTTTTTTTATAGATTTACTGAATTTTTTATTTAATGCCGATGTATTTATTACACGAGTGAAACATTTTGAAAAAATAATATACCTTTTATATTTGATGTGTT
Source organism: Antennarius striatus (assembly GCF_040054535.1). Taxonomy (NCBI): domain Eukaryota; kingdom Metazoa; phylum Chordata; class Actinopteri; order Lophiiformes; family Antennariidae; genus Antennarius; species Antennarius striatus. The sequence continues at coordinate 16,859,244 of NC_090777.1, read as the reverse complement.
TGTTTGTTTGGTCAAGAAAAAAAATTACATTACATTTGAAACCCACCTTTGTAGTCTTCTGTTTCAAATGTCATACATTTCAGAGGAAGTTTATCCTGAGTAAATTTACTTTGTCTGTAGCATTTTTTGACAATTAATCTTTTGTTGTTGTTGTATTTTTGCTATTTTTAACATGTTAAATTATTATATCTTACTTTCTGAGACCCATCTAAAGCAGTGGTCCCCAACCCAACTGGTACCGGTCCATGGCCACATAGAAAGAAAAATAATCTACATTACATTATTTATTTTGGAGTCTGAAAGATGTTTTATTTTGAAAAGTGACGTATGTGTATGCGCCCGTCTGTCCCACTTGACAGGTCTCGGTCATATGACAGTTTATCAGCCCACACATTTAAGCGCCCACAATGGCGCCAGTGGATTAAAGTTTAAGGCAGATTATCCTGAGATCACCCAAAAAGTATTGAAAACTCTACTTCCATTTACAACCTCCTGTCTTTGTGAAACAGGATTTTCTGCGGTGACCATAAAGAAAACCAAACTGCGGAGTAGACCGGACGTACGGAACACACTTCAGGTGTCATTGTTTCCCGTTACCCCTAGATCAGCGGTCCCCAACCACTAATTCTCATTGTAATTATTGTTATTTGGAAATGATCAGTATTTCTCCTACATTCAATGCACTGATTTTAAGTCGCTCTATTTCAAAATAAGCCTCATCAGTGCAGTCACTTGAATCAGATCTTTAATATAATTATTTCTGAAAATTATTTCGTTTGCAGAGATGTTGATTATCAATTTATGAAAAAAGGTTGTTCATTTTCTGTTGATGTCTTCATTTTACATAAAACCACTGCGGATGATTTATTATTAGACTACAGCTGTCCTGGCCTCATTAACAATTATCGAGCAAAAACTCCAGGCAGGACCCAGACTCTTTTGGGTGGCCGTCCACCTTGACTGGTTGGGTGGAAAAGAAATCAAAGGAAGATAAGAACAGGGAAAGAGAAAGAGAGACACAGAGAGAGTGGCAGATAGGCCAGATAGAGACAGTGTCCATATGGTTAAAGTAATGTTTCCCATTGCTAAAGTCAAGGTACAATTACAGCTGCGTGGATGACTGAATGGCGGCATGGAGGAAGAAAGGAAGCAGGACGCCAGCCGATGGATGGATGAGGGGTGTTACTGGTGGGCTTGGAGGTGCAGGTCCACAGAGGAAGGTCCACAGCGGATGGGCGGATGAGGGGTGGAACAGTATGATGACACGAAGGAAGAGAGGCAGCAGGACCCCAGCCGATGGTTAGGTGAGGGGTGATACTGGTGGATGGGAGGTGCGGGTCCACAGCAGATGGTCCACAGTGGAAGGGTGGATGAGGGGTGGATCAGTATGGTGGCGCGGAGGGAAAAAAAAGGAAGCAGGTGTTAGAATAATGTATATGTGATGGGAGACTTGGAGAGTGAGATTGGAGAGGAGGAGGAGTAACAGAGATGGTTGGAGAGGAGGAGGAGGACAGAGGAACTCAGTGAGTCTGGATGTTGAGTGTCCAGCAGTGTAGGTCTGTAAGAAAAAAACGTAGTAACCTAATTTGCCTTAATTGTAAAATTTGTGAAAAAGAAAAGTTATAAGTCTAGTCTTAAATAATGAGAGGGTGTCTGCCCTCCGAAGTGAGGTAGGGAGGTGGTTCCACAATAGAGGGGCTTGATAGCAAAAGGCTCTAGCCCCCGTCTTAGATGAAACTGGTCCATGGAGCAAAAAAGTTTGGGGACCGCTGATCTAAAGCACATGTGTCAAAGCCAAGGCCCAGGGGCCAAATGTGGCCCGTCACATCATTTTAGGTGGCCCGCGAAAGCATCTAATAAATAGGTCAAAACCGTGCTTTGATGTTATTTTTCTTCATTCAGTGGATACTTTAGTCCAGTGGTGTCAACCTAATTTCAAACAGGCTGCATCAGCATAACGGCTGTCCCCAAAGGGCCCGATGTAACATATAAATGTAACTCAATGTAAAATTAATGTAACTACTCCTTAATATTAAATATCTCTGAATTTGTCATATATTTCATTCATTCAAGTTACAACCATTAAAGTTACACAGAAAAAATTATGATTGTTTGTTTCTCCATTATTATATAAATCCTTCTAATTTGTCGGGTTACGAAAAAAAACCCATACAATCAAGTATCAAACTATCCAAGTGAATGAAGAAAAATAACATCAAACACAAGTCAAGACATTAAGTTTGTTCAAACTTTTTTGTCGATGTGAAAAAGGTCTTAATTACTGCATTGTGGGGAAATGTAGTTTTGGTCAAAGCACACGTTTGACCTATTTATTTTTAGGCACTCTCACCTTTCATGCTTTCGCGGGCCACATTAAATAATGTAGCATGCCACATTTGGCCCCCGGGCCTTGAGTTTGACACATGTGGTTTAGACCTTCATTGATGGAGTTGACTAACGTGAATAAGTAATAAAATCAGCGTTATTTAACATTAAGAAGTCATTACATTCATTTTACGTTACTGTACATTGATTTAGATTTAGATATGATTATGTTACATCTGGCCCTTTGAGGACAACAATGATGCTGATATGGCCCTCGGTGAAAATGAGTTTGACACCCCTGATATAGCTGGATAAAATGTACAAGTCTTAACAGTTGCTTATTAGTACCACTGATCCATAGTATTCTGCACACATTCTCACAATTATTTCAGAACTATTGAAACAAGGAGATCCATAACTGAAAAAAAGTATATTTTTCATAAAACATCAAATATAGTTTATTTAATCTTGCTCATTTAAATGCATTGCCATTGATTACTCTGTAGTTGTGTTATATTTACAATACTTACTCCAGGCTGAAAATTTAGTTAAATAAAATAAATCTTATCTTCTTCGACATCTGCTACTTGTTGTGTCCGTCGGTTTATCTATGTGGCCAATGTATCCAGAACATATTAGTAAATATCTGTGCTCTTGTTTGACTTGGCCACCATACATCCTGTGGGGATTGAGCAGAATCCCCTTCCCTCTGGCTGTCTGGTAATCTTGGTTTTACATTTAAAATCTTTAACACATTGCAGAGTTCTCTGGGCTTTCATAGAGGTCCATGCAAGATGGACTTAACACTTGAGAAAGCAAGAGCTTAGTTTAAAATGATACAGCTCAGGCGTGAATATTGCTTTGTGATGTGTGAAAACGGTCGGTGCCAAAAAATAGTCTTCTACAAGTGGGATGACTTTAATTAATGTTTGATGTCCATCTTTTTAGAAAATGAATAAATTGTCTTCCATTTTGCATGGGTTTTTATGTAATTATGGGAATTAAAACAGGCATTCATAGCTTTTATTGAACTGCACTTCTACTCAACACAAAGTCAATCATTTTTGTGGCTATAATTAAAAATTCCCCCTTCTGCCATAAAACCAAGCAATATTACGCCCGTTTCTGCAGGGTTGAGATATAAATCCATGCTGTCTGCCACAATTCACTACGCCACATTAAATTCTTTTAGATCAATTAAACTTCCCAGCTCACTTTACAAGCCACCAGTCCTAATATTGGCTCCCCCTTACCCTTTGAGCAGGGGAATACTCTTACAGGGTAGGCGGCATAGGGTACTCTACAGAATTTATTGACTCAGTGCCCAATGAACTGTGGGGGATAAGGGAATATATAAATTAGTCATATTCAGCATTTTATGCATAGGAAGTGGGGAAGTTACATGAGATTGACCCTTATTATGATTTTCTTCGAGAAGTCTCTATGCAGAGTTGATCACAATGTAGTGGATCACCTTCTGGTTTAACACTGAGTTTTAAAAGAAGTGAACAAGTATGCTGAAATAGCAAAGGACGCCGAACAAATAAATTCAGTAATGAGTATCTTAATGAAGGCGTAATTCTGACTTTGTTATAGGAACGTTGTGTATGAGTCTCTCTCTGTTGCTGTTTACGACTGAGTCTTTTCTGGATTCCTTTCTCTGTATTTATAGTGGAGGGATGATCTGAGGGTGAACAGATGGATTCATGATCTGTCACCAGTAAGCACACAGATTTGCAGCTCGCTTCTCTGTGAATGTTTAAAATGCTGTTAGAATGAAAAGTAACTCATGAATGTAATTGTGCTACATTTCTACCACAGCACATAAACTTTACAGTCTATTATGTGTATATGCCAGTCCTTTATTCTGTTCCTGTATTGCACTCCATGTGTGTTTGGGTGTATATACAGTACATTGCACTACTGTGCTGTTTCAATGTCCGATGATGGACATTGTCACTTTATTTTTGCCATTCGGTATTATTCACATTCTCTGATAGACACATGTTTTGAGACTGAATATAAATGAATTTGTGTATCTATAATAATGGCAGACTATTATTATCAGGTGTATGGGATCAAAGGAACTTTTTAGAAAGAAAGAAATTTTTAAGAATGAATTGCAACAATTTTGTCCACAACCTCCAACCTCCCCCACTAAAGACACCTAAGGACTTGAGGTGCGTGCCAAAGTCGAGCTAAGCAAATTCACTTTATGACACTGCTGTGACATGTGCATCTGTGATTTCACACTCTTAATGTAAAATTTACAGTTGCAGTATTGAATGTCACGCAGGCTATGGGGAGAGCTGGGGGTAACTGGAGCCCCAAGAGAACAAAGCTAGCATTTCTGCCCTCCCCCCACCCCCCGTGCATGCCTCCCCGGCCGCCACCCCTCCCTGCCACTCTTCACAGCTGCGGAGGTGTGATTCGAGCACGACGGTTGGCCTTATAACCGTTAAGTAAGGACCACGACGCTTCTAACAGCCAGAAGACGTAATGACCAAAACACCTGGAACTATGGGAGCACGAGGAAAATTAGCTTTTCTCAACAGTTGGAAGACCTTTGGGTGAATGAATGACTGTAGAGCAAAAACTGGTCCAGTCTACATTTCACGCACACTAGCGCTGGACAGCTACATATGAAGATTAAGTCACCATATTTAGAGGGGTTTGTTGGCATGGAGTGGTCACGTTAGGAGGGGTAAGGCCCACGCTCAATTAAAGTTCAAACATGGATTAGGCACACTCGTCCCTTGGTGTCATGTTCAATGACAAACCACCCCCTAAGGGAATTGATCCCTCTACATTACCGTCCAGTATTGATTTAGTTCTGTAGAGATTAACAACCTCAATTGTACTATTAAGCTGCAAGTCCTGCATTGAACAGATATAAAAGGGCTTTTGACAGGTTTTGCTTTCCAAGTCACTCAGGTCATGTGAGATCTATTGCCAATGAGAGATTAATATGAATACTTACTGTAAGAGCAGCAAAATTGACTCTCGAGTAATATCAAGGAATTTACACCGGGTCTGGTTTCATGTCTGAGTCAACTAAGAATCAGACAGAATCAGTCTGTCTGGTGTTTCCCTCCTGGTCCTAGTTGATGGTCCACCCACACAAACTGGTTTGCTGCACAATCTTCAGATGTGTTCCTAAATGATATCTGGGGGAAGCACAGATTAATGGAAAAGTTTCTCAAGTTTATCTTTTAGTCAAACATGAAAATATTTGAGTTGACTTTTCAGTGTTATTTCTATAAACATTATGATGACTTTATTTGCTGCACACTCTAAATACAGTATGTACCAGTAACCCTGGAATTATCATTATTGTTAATGTGTAAATGCTGCTATTTTTCCTACAGTTTATATTTTGTTAGACGGCATAGTGGTTCTGCTCATGTCCCCGTTTGGCAGATGATACCTGGTCTAATATGCAGGGCTAACAATTTAATGTTTCTGAGGGACTGAGGTAACAGACTGTTGTGCCAAATACAACTCACTAACTATGTGTACTCATATTAAAACAAATTTCTTAAATTAGACAACCAATTTATTTGTAAGGCCAATTAATGTGTGCTGAAAGGAATTTTCACAAACTGCCTTTGACAACGGACTGTGATTGTGTCTAATGCAAGTCACATGAAGAGAAAAAAATATCTTGTTTTTAAGGGAAGGCACCACACAAAATCATTTTGTATGATGTCTGTATGAGTTCTCAGTTATTCCGGTTATGGTTATCCAAAGCTGTTTAAATCAATCCACTGGAGTTTAAGAAAGTTTTTGAAGACGTTTCACTTCTCATCCAAGAGGATGAGAGGTAAAGTTCTAGTGGTGGTTGGTCTTGTCCCAGCTTATTAGACATGTGAGTTGTAGTCAGTGCTATTCATATTTCAGCATCCATTGTCGAAACCCATCTGGCTCCTTAACAATGGTTGATGGGGGTGTCATTTTGTTATAAAGTATAAGACAAGTGTATTCAAAACAATTATGAGCATGATGCAGCTGTTGTGAACTGCGAGACAGAAATGCTTCAGACTTAGCTTTGTGTCTTATGTACTGTTATAAAGTATTAGAGAAGTGTATTCAAAACAATTATGAGCATGATGAAGCTGTTGGGGACTAGGAGACAGAAAGGCTTCAGACTAAAGAACTGCTCTGCAGAAACACATCACATGTACTGGTAGTAAACCTAGTTAATTTTTGGGTTAGGTAAACTTTGTCTTTATGTTGATCACCTTTTAAAATAGCAGAAATATATACATTAACAAATATATCGAAAGTTCATTATAAGAATGTTTAGCTAATGTAACTGCAAGAGGGCACAAGCCAGTGTCTCATTGTGCCGGTCCTAAGCCCGGATAAATACAGAGGGCTGTGTCAGGAAAGGCATTTGATGTAAAACTTTTATCAAATAAAACATGCTAATCAAATCTATGACTTCCATACTGGATCGGTTGAGGCCCCGGGTTAATAATGACTGCCATCGGTGCTGTTGACCTACAGGGTGCAGGTGGAAATTGGACTACTGTTGGTCGAAGAAGGACAAGAGAAAAGTGTGTTCGTATGAAGAGAGAGAAGAGGAACGCCAAGCGTATAGGACTGAGAGTAGGGACGTTGAATGTTGGAACTATGACAGGTAAAGGTAGAGAGTTGGTTGCCATGATGCAGAGGAGGAAGGTAGACATACTGTGTGTCCAGGAGACCAGGTGGAAAAGTAGCAAGGTTAGAAGTTTAGGAGCAGTGTTCAAGTTGTTCTATCATGTGTTGATAGGAAGAGAAATGGCGTAGGAGTTATTTTGAAGGAGATGATGCAGAGCATACCTAGAAGTGAGAGAATTGTCATTGGTGCAGACTTCAATGGACATGTTGGTGGAGAAAACAGAGGTGATGAGGAGGTAATGGGCAGGTTTGGTATCCAGGAGAGGAATGCAGAAGGACAGAAAGTGGTTGATTTGGCAAAAAGGGTGGAAATGGCTATAGTGAATACTTTCTTCCAGAAGAGACAGGAACATAGGGTGACCTATAAGAGTGGAGGTAGGAGCACACATGTAGACTACATCTGGTGTAGACGGTGTAATCTGAAGGAGATCAGTGACTGTAAAGTAGTGGTAGGCGAGAGTGTAGCCAAACGGCATAGGATGGTTGTGTGTAGGATGACTCTGGTGGTGAGGAAGATGAAGAGGGCAAAGGCAGAGCAGAGGATGAAATGGTGGAAGCTGAAAAGGGAAGTGTTGCATGACCTTTAGGAAGGAGTTAAGACAGGCTCTGGGTGGTCAGGAGGTGCTTCCAGATGACTGGACAACTACAGTTAATGGAAGGGAAGTAGATAAGAAGACTTGGTGGTGGAATGAGGAGGTACAGGAGTGTATGCAGAGAAATAAGTTAGCTAAGAAGTGGGATGCTGAGAAGACTGAGGAGAGTAGACAGTAGTACAAGGAGATACAGCGTAAGGTGAACAGTAAGGAGGGAGAGACTGATCTATGCGGGGGCGGCAGTGGCTCAGTGGTAAAGCGGGCGGTAGAGCGGGTCGTCCTATGATTTAAGATCGGCGGTTCGATTCCCGCTCCCGCCCCCCCCAAAATACCCGGAGGTGAGCTAACAGTGGGAGGTGTCAGCTCATCTCCGGAGCACTGCCGAGGCACCCTTGAGCAAGGTGCCGTCCCCTTTACAAATTGCTCATTTGAGGCGCACCAAGAAGGAGCTGCCTGCCACTCTACCTCCCCTGCATGCCTACAGGCCCCTTTGTGTGTGTGTGTGATACAGGGGCCTGTACTCACAAATATGTATGCATGCGTTTGTAATCAGTAGCTAGAGTGTGCTTTCTTAATTTCCCTTCGGGGATCAAACCAGTATATAAAATTAAATAAAAAAAAAAAATGCAGGTTGGCAAGAGAGAGAGAGATGGGAAGGACGTGCAGCAAGTTAGGGTGATTAAGGATAGGGATGGAAGTCTATTGACAGGTGCCAGTAGTGTGATGGGAAGATGGAAAGAGTACTTCGAAGAGTTGATGAACGTGGAAAATGAGAGAGAACAAAGACTAGAAGAGGTGGCTTTTGTCGACCAGGAAGTAGCAAAGATTAGTCAGGATGAAGTGAGGAGGGCATTGAAGAGGATGAAGAGTGGAAAGGCAGTCGGTCCTGATGCTATACCTGTGGAGATATGGAAGTGTCTAGGAGAGGTGGCAGGAGAGTTTCTGACTGAGTTGTTCAACAGAATCTTAAATAGTGAGAAGATGCCTGAGGAATGGAGAATTGTGCTGGTGCCCATTTTTAAGAACAAAGGAGATGTGCAGAGTTGTGGCAACTACAGAGGAATAGAGCTGATGAGCCACACAATGAAGTTATGGGAAAGAGTAGTTGAAGCTAGACTAAGGGCAGAAGTGAGCATTTGTGAGCAGCAGTATGGTTTCTTGCCAAAAAGGGGTACTACAGATACAGTATTTGCTTTGAGGATGTTGATAGAGAAGTACAGAGAAGGCCAGAGGGAGCAGCATTGTGTTTTTGTAGATATAGAGAAATCTTATGACAGGGTGCCCAGAGAGGAACTGTGGTATTGTATGAGGAAGTCTGGAGTGGCAGACAAGTATGTGAGAGCGTTGCAGGACATTTATGAGGACTGTAAGACAGTAGTGAGTTGTGCTGTAGGTATAAAAGAGGATTTCGAGGTGTAGGTTGGACTGCATCAGGGATCAGCTTTGAGCCCCTTCTTGTTCGCTATGGTGATGGACAGGCTGACAGACGAGGTTAGACAGGAATCTCCATGGACCATGATGTTTGCAGATAACATCGTGATCTGCAGTGAGAACAGGGAACAGGTGGAGGAGAAGCTAGAGAGGTGGAGGTTTGTCCTGGAAAGGAGAGGAATGAAGGTTAGCCGCAGTAAGACAGAGTACATGTGTGTGAATGAGAGGGACCCAAGTGGAAGAGTGAGGTTAAACGGAAAAGAGATCAAGAAGGTGGAGGATTTTAAGTACCTAGGGTCAACAGTCCAGAGCAATGAAGAGTGTGGAAAAGAGGTGAAGGACTGTGTACAGGCAGGATGAAACAGGTGGAGAAAAGTGTCAGGTGTGATGTGTGACAGAAGAGTTTCAGCTACAATGAAGCGAACGGTGTACAAAACTGTTGTGAGACCAGTGATGTTGTTTGGTCTAGAGACAGCGTCACTGAAGAAGAGACAGGAGTCAGAGCTGGAGGTAGCAGAGATGAAGATGCTGCGGTTCTCTTTGGGAGTGACCAGGATGGATAGGATCAGGAATGAGTACATCAGAGGAACAGCACATGTTAGAGGTTTTGGAGATAAGGTCAGAGAGGCCAGACTAAGATGGTTTGGACATGTCCAGAGGAGAGATAGTGAATATATTGGTAGAAGGATGGTGACTTTTGAACTGCCAGTGAGGAGGTCTAGAGGAAGACCAAAGAGGAGGTTTATGGATTTAGTGAAAGAGGACATGAAGGTATTTGGTTGGTGGGAGAAAAGAGGATGCAGAAGACAGGGTTAGATGGGGGCAATTGATTCGCTGTGGTGACCCCTGAAGGGAAAAGCCGAAAGAAAAGAAGAAAAGTGAATAATAAGAATGTTTAGCTGACAATTTTTAGTGAGTTGAGGACTTGTCCAGGCTCACATTTCAGTGGTTTCAGTGTCAGTGATTTTACAGTAGGGAAACTGACAATAACAACGATGCATCACCTCACTTACCAACTTATCAAGTAATCAGCTGCCCCCATGACTTAGACACCATGACATCGACCATCAGTCGACAGTATGCAGACAGACTCTAGGACAGTGACATTTTAAATATTGTTTTGCTGCCTGGCCCCCTACAGTACACCCGGTCCTTGTTTGCACACACATGATCCAATCCCCTTCCCAGTCTTAAGCCTCTCAATACAAGCTTCAATTATTCTACCTGTGAGCTGTATACCTACAATGAAACTTTGGCATGGCCCCTATGTGCAGATTGGGTAAATCTCCATATATTTTAAAGGAATACTGGACTAGATCATTTTTTCCTCTTATGAGAGATTAAAAATTTTAAGGTAGAAGGATGAGATTTGTGGTTCAAGCAGTGTGTTAGATATACTGGATATATTGAAAAAAGACCAACTGACTTGAATCAGTCAGTGTGATGTTTGACAAAGTAATTTAAAACTGCTGAGTTTGCGGAACACTAAAACATGAAACTTTTAGAAAGCTCTTTTCTCTTGGTCATTTGTGGCGAGATGCCATCTGTGCATTTAACCTGATCTGCAGAAATACTTTTTCTCTCTGTTAATTTAATAAAACTCAAATTTCCTCCATCTCCTCCTATTTTTTTTTTATTCAACAGAAAATCTCCACAATTAATTTTTTTTTGCCACCACAGTGATAAACATAACCAAAATACCTGGTTACAACCTCACTTTGCGATATGTCACTGTATAATATGTGTGTTCTTGTTAAGTCAACTTGCAACTTTTAATCATTCAGAAAACACATGACTAATTCTATAATACTCCACCACATACACACTCTGATGTTAACCATCTCTTACAAATTTCCTAACAGCAAGAGAGGATACATCTTTCACCACCGCAACCACTAAATGCTTCTTAGAATTAGATCCAAATGTGGGAGACAACATGTATTTGGGAGTCTGAATGTAACTCAATACTACAACCACATGATACTGACGATCAGAGCAAAGTTGTGGTTGAAACAGATGTCTAAATACACAACAGCGTTGACAGGCTGAGGCCCAATGTTTACAGTTGCCTGGGGGAAGGATGCAGCTTTTTAGTTGTGAAAAGATGATTGGATGAACAAATGCAACTTCCTCTGCACATAGACTACAAGAGGAAATCAATTGCAGTTGCTTTCCAAAAAAAAATCTTAATGGAACAAATAAGGCAGAAAAAAAAATCACTCCCAAATGCACTGTTTATTTGTTCCAAGACAAAATATCTGACTTTAAGACCCGGCTTCACCAAACATTTATCTTCGTTTCATCAGGTTTCAATTCAAAAGAAATGCTCTTCCCGTCCTGTTTGAAGTTTACAGATGAGGCATCTTTTGATCCTTTTGTATCGTCATTTCTTTAACCAGATGTAAGGCATAATTATTTAACCTGTCTGGTCTTGGATACCCAGAGGACGAGAGTTGTGTGTGCAAAAGTGTTTTTATTTTAATGACCTGATTTTGTTGTGTGAGCATAATGATGTTGTTTGCCACAGATTTACTTCACACAGCTTACAAGTACACACATTTGATGTATAGATTTTTGTCATTTAACGTGGATCAGGTCTCTTTTACATGACTTGTCATATACTAATTTACTATGCACTTCTACATACAGTATACTGTATGTTAAATTAAATTTTATTTGTATGGTGCTAGATTATATTAAAAAAAGTTATCTCAGTGGTAAAGCAGGGAAAGACCTGTTTTTATATAATCAAGCCTGTCCCAGAAAATCATGCACTTTGTGGAAGTAAGTATAAAAAATTTTTAAGCAGACAGAAATCTTGACCAGAATCCAAAATCGATTGGGTAAAGAAAAAGAGAGACAGAAAGAGTCAGTAACATAAAAATAAATAAATATATAAGTAAAAATAAAAAAGCAGAGATAGAAAAACAGAGACACAATGACAGTTGTCATATGTAAAATGCACAATAAGCTACAATACTGCAAGTCTATTTTTGGAAGTAATTTTTTAAAAATGTTTTTATTGATGTGATATCTTAGAGACGCCTTCAGTGATGTTATTTGAAACTGACTTTGTTCACTTCAACTCTTTAAATATTTTGAACTTGCTTGAATTTGATGGTCAAAGTTAAAGATTTCCTTGACCACAAAAAATATATTTTTACAATTGCCCAATAATGTTTTTGGTAATTATTGTAACATTTTGCATAAATGAGGTAGTGAATATAATGGTAGAAGGATGCTGAGTTTTAAACTTCCAGGCAGGAGGCCTAGAGGAAGACCAAAGAGGAGGTTTATGGATGTAGTTAAAGAGGATATGAAGGTAGTTGGTGCGAGACAAGAGGATGCAGAAGACAGGGTTAGATGGAGGCAACTGATTCGCTGTGGCGACCCCTGAAGGGAAAAGCCGAAAGGAAAAGGTTATAAAATGTTGCATAATTGTCTAATACAATTATAAATGAAATGACAATTATATTTGATTATATTTTATGTAATTTCAAGCACTATAACTCAGAAACAGAAGGGAAGCTGGTAACCATATTCAACATTTGAGTGTGAGGCATCATCAGTTGTGATCTAATAAAGGTTCTCAAATGAGATGTGAAATGTTTTCTAATCTTTCAAAAATAAGCCTAGACTCTATACTTTTACTTCTTAGGTTTAAAATGGCATGGATAAATGACAATCTGCAAAAAAGTTGATTCATTCATTCATTCATCTTCCTAACCCGCTACATCCGCTGTTGCAGGTCGCGGGATGCTGGAGCCTATCCTAGCCGACTGGGGGCGTGAGGAAGGGAACACCAGTACATCGCTGCTACACAAAAGGATTTATGTAAAATACCGCATGTATTTGATGTCGTATTCTATATAAAAACCTATTTTTCCAACTACACCTAGTTCTTATGAAATGTCTTCAAACCTTCACTATGGATATGAGTCTGGACAGACATAGATGTAATTTGACTGGCATGCAGAAATGTACTACTGTGAGCCAGTAATTCTAGCTTAGATATAAGGCTTTGAATGGGGCACAGAGTTCACCATGGATGGTGGCTGTGCCAATATTCAGGATCAGGGAGTTTATTTTATTTTTTTAAACAAACATGATATATTCTCTCTTCAATTGTGCCACGTCTGCACAAAATGCACTTGAATATGTCTGAGATTTTAAGCAAGCCTAATCTTTAATTGTTTTATATAATCACTTTGTTGAATGAAAAACACAGCAATCAAACATGTTTATAGCATATGCCTTCAGTAATCTTATGCAATACAGATTGTGTTACAGAGAATTCTGCCATCATTTGTGGAATATGTATTGAGGGTAGCCTACATGACCCTGGTTGCTCCATGCAGCACTCAAACACTCATTTCTTCATCCCTTCTGACTTGAGATTATGTTTAATCCAATGAGAAGAAGGGTAATCAAAACAGCAGTTGTTGAGCTCTAAATCTGGTGTCGAGGCCGTGGCTCTACGTGACACTGATGTAGAGAGAAATGGTTCAGAGGTAGAAATAGATGCAGTCAGCAGGAATTGGACTCAACACAAGCGGTTTTAGGTTCTGCCAGAGTGTTCTCCTCAGCTGTGGTCTGTTCACACCTCGTTGTCTCCATCCACCTCCACTGGCTGATAATCACAAAGCAGGTCTCTCCTTTTTTCAGTTCTTTCCTTTTTTTCCCCCAGTACAGATTTGGCCAGGAAGGAGCTTTCACAACTCAGCTGGTGTGACCACCCAAAAAGTGAGACTGAGTCCAAAGTTTTGCAGGGACTCTATACAGCAAGTCTTTGGGTTTGCATGGGCCATAGGAAATGAGAAGGACAAGAGGAAGGGAGAGTAACACAGAAACACAGACGAAAAAGACAGAAATGCAGTGTGGAAGCACACCAACGGAGAGAAAAACCTGATTTATTATCACCAAAAATCAGCTGCAGATGTCAGCTCACAGATTCTCCCTCATCCGCCAATTATAGACACTCAGCCCAAGATGTTTCCTCTTGACATAGACATACATCTAATCGCAACTGCTGTACTCTTTCTCTCTCTCTCTCTCTCTCTCTCTCTCTCTCTCTCTCTCTCTCTCTCTCTCTCTCTCTCTCTCTCTCTCTCTCCCTCTCTCTCCCTCTCTCTCTCTCCCTCTCTCTCTCTCTCTCTCTCTCTCTCTCTCTCACACACACACACACACACTGCACACGCACACATACACACACACACATATACACACACACACACAAAATTTTCACCAAGCTCAGTTAGATTTACCTGTGCATGTGCACCTGTTCGCAAATTCCCTTAAATTGAATATGATCATAATCCATGGTTAAAGATGAGATTGAAGGCCTTCCACACTCCTGGACCACTTCCTGCAGATCTCTCTAAATGAATGTTATTGATGTATAATGAAGATGTATATATGTAGGCTTAGTGGACCAGTGTCCACAACAATATACGCCCGGAAAGATTTCTTCCCTCGAGCGTTTTTCCTGCTGTATGTTGTTCCACTACGTCTGTCATTATGTGTTATTTCAAGTCATTAGTGTAATCACAAAACCATCCTCTGGATTTAGAATAATCTGTCTGTAGATTTTTTGGATTTCATTGTTTAGAGGAGGGAATATGTGAAGTTGATAATGACCCACATAAATCTTGAGAGTATCATTGAAATGCAATTCGATCTGGCATTGTGCAGCATGTGCGCGTAATAATACTCTGAGAAAATGGTTTTCAATTTAGATTTTGATTGTTCAAATCCTGGAGATTGTCAAGCAGACATTTAGTCCATCTGAAGTTTGTGAACTTGGGGGGTGGCGAAGTAAAATGGACAGCAGCTACAGTCAGTTCAGTTTGGACCAGAACCCTCCCAATGAAAACAGTTTTGTCTTGATTCTGCATTTCATCTGCTACCATTAAAATCTAATAAGCAATCTTTTGACAAACTGAATAGTAGTTTTAAACATTAGTTTATCTTTTGCTGTGCATATTTGTAAAAAAAGATCAATTTATTCATTCATCAGATGCATCCAATACATCTGATGGGGTGGAGTGAGTAAATAATTGATGAAGGGATGAAGTGATAATAATAAGTGAAAACCACATGTTGGACTGTTTCACTTTATAAAGGTTGATGGCACAAAGCAACAAACTTGCGTCTGCTGGGGAAATAAAAGACAAACTGCACCAATTGTGGGTATATCTGGTCCGACAAATACGCTTTTCTGTCTCTGCTAGAGTTTCTGATAGACTTCAGGGGAGACAGAAGCTGCCAGGATGGCGACTGCTGCTACATCTAATAAATGCTTGGTGGCCTGAAAATGCCAAACGGTGATGAGCCAAGTGCCTTTTTGGAAAGCTCAGATCTTTTTAAGTTAAAGCACTTTGAGAAGCCGCACAGAAAATATGAGGAAAAAGAGGACAGTGAGTCTAGTGTGTTTCCCAAGCATACTGCTAATATTCTCTTCTTAGGAATGATTGAAAAAATGGCCTACAAAAAGCGTACTATAAGGACATTAAGCCTTTTTGTGCATCAGTACTCAGTAAAACTGTACATATAAAGCAGGTGTGCTCACATGTTTGCCAGGATTGTCTTTTTTAGTAGGTGTATAGTCTGCCTCAGTCGCTCAGGTTTTGATCTGCCTCACAAACAATGATGATATTGGTTTAAGTTACCAGGCACACATGTAGAAAATAAAACACGGTCTGGTTATGCCTTCCATACACTCTACTAAATACGTCAGCACCACTGACATATGAACTCAGTAACGGTGATCATTTAGTTATTGTGCAATCTTTGTGTCCTGTCATTCACGTGGATGGTGCTGTGACATATACCAGCTAGTTAAGTGTTTCAAACAAGAAGGGCAGCCTGCCCCCACCCAGAGTTTACAAAATGCCACACCACAAAAATTATTCAGTATTTGCTTAAGGAACATGACAACAAGCTCAGGGCATCAGCTCAGCCTCCATATCTTGGAGATGCTCCATCACCCTGTGTGGATCAGAGGATTGCACGACCCATCCCCAACCCACAGGACCTCAAGGATCTGCTGCCAACAAACCAATTCAAGACAGAACACCCTTGTGTCCATGATATTTATTTTTATTTTTTATTTTATTCAAGAGCATCACACAGTATATGCCTGACGTTCTCAGTGCTGTGGATCAGCGGTGTATATAAGGCATGATCCTGCCTGAGCAGAATTATGGTATTTTCAAAACACAGATATCAACTCTGAGTTGTCTTGTTGATTGTTCAGGCTGGGGTAGAAAGCAAAAGACAAAACATAAACATTATGGATTATATGTTTGTGTTGTTGGCATTGCTACAGCGCTGCATAGTAAACAGCACTCTATTCATGAGTACTGACAAACACCAAGATGGTTATTTAAGTGGATCTTAAGGATAAGGTCAATCTAAAAACCACTTGCATCAAAGACACTGTAAAGAAGCTCTTTAAATATACCGCCATGTCAGGCCTTTTAGTTTAATAACAATTTATTATGAGTGGTATATTATTCATACATGTGGGTGGGATGCTTCAACATTTTTGTGAGATATACAAGAAAAAATAGAAACAATAACTTTACTGTTCTTCTCAAAAGAACTGAGAGGAGGAAACTCAACACAAAGGAGACAAAGTAAATTCGCCTCTCCATGCAAATGTTGAGTCCAAGTATTTGTTGCCAGTCATGTAATGAGAAACCACCGATTTATGATTGTTCATAGTTTTGTAAATTTGTACAGCTTGTACTGATCAACTTTACTAACTGTAAATGTTTACTAACTGTAAATGAAGCTAGATATTACTTTAGCCTGAACTAATATAATAAACATTATTAGCATCCTCTCTCAATGTAAAGTGTATCAAACTATCACATTCAAGTAACTATGACTCATAGAAACAAATACACATGGTTGAAATTAGCCATGTCACTTTTTGCCATGCAGGTACCATGAAAAATTTGCAAACCTGAACTGACAGCTCTCCAGGTTTTTCTTTTTTCTTTTTGAGATGGTGTGTCATAATTAAATAGTATACTTACAATAATGTATAGAATGTCTGGCCTGGTATTAATCTCTGGAACTCATCTATTTGGAGCAAATGCCTTACTAATAACTACTGTGAATACTTTAGCTGTTTAAATTCACGATTTGTGAGTCGGTATTTTTGGCGTATCTGAGGCAGACAAAGAGAGGAAAACAGTTTTAAGTCATTTTTCATCCTAAAGCTCACATTTTATTTGTGAAATGTGCATGTGGTCTATTGTATGTCTGAGTCATTTCACAAGAGAACAATATGCAAGATATGCACACAAAACATTTCCTTGTGCAACAACATGGTGCTGAGTTCTGCACTGGAACCACATTTGGCACAACATGATTAAGTTTTGTCCTTCTGTTCTTTTTAATTCTGGAATACATGCAACATATGAATATAATTTATTCCCGAAGAAAGCTTGATTTTTTATGGCTTCAAAGCCTGTTAACTTGACGATGATGTTTGCAGATGTTGACGTAGAGGTAACCAAATATTTGTAATTAAATATCTTTAGTTTCTGCAGTTTAATGTCCGACAGAGGGTTGTTCCTCTCATATCATTAAAATGTCATTAGCCACTTAGTCAATTTGTGTATTTTAAATAGTCAGCATAAACTGTTTGCAAGTTGAAGAGACAATAGATTAATTTCCTTGAAAGGTTTGATCTCCAGATTTAAGCATCTGAAATATGAAGAAGTTGTAGTAGCAGTGCAATGTCTGGGTTCTATGGTATTTGATCTCTGTCTCTTTTTCACTGCTGCTGTAGTTAAAATCTAACTTTCAAAACCTCTGTATGTCACAGTAGAGCCAGATGTCTCATTTTATGAAGTCTTGTATTCATGTCCAATGTCGATAAAGGCATATTTTACCCATGGAATGATCGCCTGGAATATTGTGTCCCCCCCACACACACTGTTTGATTTATGAGTAGAGGATTATGATGCAATATATAAATATATTTACATGTGTACTGATACATAGTGTTTTCAAAGCTTAAATAGATACAGGATTGAGGTCAATCACAAATTTAGATCTTCCCATTATGCCTCTGTCGTTAGTTCATGATTGAGGGCAGATTTAGACATAAATCTCACTCATTTAGTTCAGTCTAGAATTTACCTGAGATCATGTAGATTTGAACTTATATAACGCACATTTTGCTCTGGTCTCTATGGCTCTGTTCTATCCTTTGCTCTGTGAAGCATGTGACCTGTGTATACGTATTGAAAATAAAGTTATAATGTTTATCGAAAGACAACATTACACTTCTAAAAGTAGCAGGAGGTAACTGAAGAATAAAAAATACATTAAAAAGAATGAATCCAACAGGTTTCACTTTATGGACACAGATTACAGAGATAAGGAAGTGACATGTATGAGCATTTCAAACACTATTACCCATCACATTACAGTATTTTAAGGTAGTGGTAGACTGGATAAATGTGTGGTTCTTCTTGTCTAAAACTAGTCAGGGGAAAAGAATACAGGTGCTGAAGGACCTATGGATGTATATAAAATACACCCACAGACTCAAAAACAGTCAAAGATATACAAAGTAAAAGAAACACAAACTCACCATTTAGTGGCTGCTATGCCACCATAATGCATCCAGATTTAAATAGGTGGTAGTAACATGATTAATGAGCAGTTTATTACTGCTACAGTTGGCTGACCATGTGACAAATGTTATGTTAAGTACTGTGATAAATGTGGTGCAGTGATGAAGTAGTATTAGCCAAGGCATTCTAATCAGAGGTTAATACATTGGTTTACACCAATGTAATGATCTGTGGACCAAATAACAATAAAGCGTAACTTAATTAGGATGTTTATGAAAAAAACCCTCTCGTGGTGACAGAGAATCATAGAGCGTTCAGCAGCGATACTAGCTAGTATGGTTAGTCTAATGTAAACATCTCAGTGTCCAGCACTCTCCTGGACAGACTGGGACGGAAGAACATTTAAAGGACAAACAGCAAGATAAGAACTGGACGTGTGTGTGTGTGTGTGTGTGTGTGTGTGTGTGTGTGTGTGTGTGTGTGTGTGTGTGTGTGTGTGTGTGTGTGTGTGTGGTAGGATCATGTGACACCATCAGGAAGTTCTTCCATTGAAAGAAATGCTTTTGAAAAAATTATCTTTTTTTTTCTCTATGTCTCTTTCTTTCCTTGTTGGAGCAAACTACTCTGGATAAGTGCAAATAAAATATGAAGACGTGTGTGAAGGTGTTTGCTGATCACTGCTAATCTGTCAGTGTCTGACGTGGCTGCTTTTGCATACGTTCTCTTTGACAGTCTCCAGTCCAGTTAAAGACTGACAGTGTTTCAAGATAATGCCAGGATTTGGACCTGACCTAAGCGCATTGCCATGTTTTTAAGACTGTTTCCATGTTTTCACAATGTGAAATCCAAGAAAGAACATTTCTTTGTGGGTCTGTGTATGGAAGCAGAATCTGGGCAGGCCTTTTATGACCAAGAATGTATTATCTAAATATCCCTGAAGATTTAAAGGAACATGAACAGACGTTATGTTTCTTAATGTGTTCAATTTTCTGGGTAAATTTTATCCCTTGTTTTCTAATGTTGAGAGTAAACCCCTGTAAAGAATAGATTACAGTATAAGAAAACATATCGTGTATTGTCACAGTCAGTCAGTCATCTTCAGAGTACCACCGCTACATCCGCCGCAGCGGGTCACGGGGAGCCGGAGCCAAACTCGGCGGCATAGGGCATGAGGCGGGGACACTCCGGGCACGACGCCAGTGCACCGCGGGTATTATCACTGTATTAGGTGTAAATAAGGACACATGGTTTCGCTTTTACAGTTTAGCTGAATTTTGAAGTTTAGCTGAGTTTACCTGAATTTCCCTTGGGATCATTAAAGTATCTATCTATCTATCTATCTATCTATCTATCTATCTATCTATCTATCTATCTATCTATCTATCTATCTATCTATCTATCTATCTATCTATCTATCTATCTATCTATCTATCTATCTATCTATCTATCTATCTATCTATCTATCTATCTATCTATCTATCTATCTATCTATCTATCTATCTATCTATCTATCTATCTATCTATCTATCTATCTATCTATCTATCAAGGAACTTAATATCTTTATATGAAAACTGAATGTAAACCTGATTTCCGTATGTCTTCTGAAATGTATTTACTAACGATCACTTTTAATTGGATATAAAGAACATGTGGCACCAGATAGCTATTTAAGTAATGTTACTTTTGTCCCTCTATTTAATTATTAGCTAAAATCATCCCCCTGGTGTGTTTCTTCAGATAAGCCTCTGCTTAACATTCTTTGTAAAACACATTTATCCATGATGCATAAAAAGCTGTTTCAGAAAGCTCCATCCTATTTCCTTTAATGGCTAATTAATTGTGTATAGCCAAAATAGATACATATAAAAAGGATATTTATGTGTGTGTAGGCCATTAATAAGCATGGATCCTCCCACTTTGCACGCATTTAACAACGTTTAGTCATAAATGAGTGAACATGAATGTTCTGCAGAGTAGTACAGCTCAGAACCCCCTAATTGGTTTAACATTAGCAACCACAATTAAACCTATGCTGTTCTGCAGTAGAGGAAGTCGTAAACCTCAGTATTTACTTTGTGCACCCCTGTTTGCACCATTAAAACAGCTAATAGGTAATAATGTCTTTCCCCAAATTGATAACAAGTGCATTTAGTGCTTTTAGTCCGCATGGGGGTCGGGATTTGTTTGAATTCAAACTTCTAAAAAGTTAACCAATTAAACTATTAAGGTTAATTTTCTGTGCAGTGCTGCACTTTTAGACAAGCATGTCCAACACATTCAAATAGGCTGCACCAGCATTTTAATGGTATGTTAATAAATTAACTTCATCTCTGCTTGATGTGACATTTTTGTCACATTCACCAGATCTATCACGTCCGGGACACAATCCTGCCTTTTTGCCTCAAACCAATCTTACATTTTGACACCTACTGAAATCTCATCCTGTATCACCGACTAACTGCTCAAACGTGACTTAACCTCTCAGCTGTTTTATGACAAGCATTTTTTATGAGACCACAATGGGCCCTCTAGCCCTGAAAGGTCAGATGACTTGACAGCAGTGGCCAGAATGAATGGCCCATTTCTTAGCCGTGGCATGATGGAGAGGACACAGCTCCTCTAGCCTGTCTGTGACAAGACGCACAAAGCAGAGCAAATTTTAAAGAGTGTGTCAAACCGCTGCTTGCTAGCCCTGCTTCATGTCCCGAACACCACATGTACTATTATGTGTCATTTCAGCGTGTTGGATCTCCTCTGAAGACACAAATCAGTGATTAGAGGTCTGCTGTAGCATACCAGGAAAAGGCAGCGAGAACTTAACCAACCCCAGAAGATGTGGTTGATTTCATTTTATATGAAGTGAAACAATGAATTAGGACGGGCTACTGCTGAGTTTTCAATGTGAAACCCAGCCGTCCCATCTGGGGGTGACTGAGCAGGATCTGTATCAGCCAGCACTGGTTATCCTTGCTGTCGTGTTTTATATGTTCATAAGGAGAAAGGAGCGAGGGAGGAGGAGTAGTCAGGGGGTTTGGGTGTGGCTCTGGAAACCAAAAAGGAATTCTGGCTTTTTCCTCGTGCGTTTTACGAGAAACTAGGAGTGAACGTCATTGGACAACCCACTCGTAGAGCGGGCCTTCATGGCTGCAGGCTATCTCTGGTTTCCATCACGGAGAAAGACACAGATATGACCGTGCACGAGCATATATAAAAGCACAATTAAACACACGTGCCAACAAATCCTCGCAAGCGCACGCAGACTTGCTTCTATGTGGGTAAACACTAGTACAAGTGAAATCGGCTTTTGCTACATGCTTATCAACCTCAAATTGAACACATAGAGCTTTCTCTCTGTCTGCTTCAGTCGCACTCTCTCTCTCACACACACACACACACACACACACACACACACACACACATTCACACACACTGCATTGAGGGCCTGGGAGCAATAAAATAACGACTACAAAACCCGTCTGAATCCTGTTTTCCTGTGAGTCTGCACCCATGTACCAGCAGTTCCTCCCCAGTGGTCCAATAAAACCCCACTAATGATCCCCCTTACCCCTGCTCGCCCACACCCTGGCTCTGGCACCCAGCCCGTGGATGCACAAACCAAGGGATACTTTACGAGTTAAGCGGCCGCACTTACTTGTGATGTCATCCGCAGCTCTCACTTAATCCTGCCAATTCCCTGAGAGCTGCCAGCCAGACACGCCAGAAGAATAGAGCTGCTATTTCTACCTCTGAGTCCTTTCTTTCGTATTTGTTTGTTTGTTTATTTTGTTGGTTGTGAAGTGTGATGCCAGCGTGCCACACACACTCTTTCTGAGTCTGTGGTTGAGGGTTTTTTCTTTTTATGGAGCTTTCCCAAAATATTCTGCTTGTCCAATAACTGACAGATTAATTGCTCCTCATTTGACGCACCGAGCGGCGACACCGACTGTTTTTAGAATAACTCGATTCAAGCAACTTAGAGGGATTATATGTTTCCCTCTGCCCTCTACATGGCTGCCTCCATCTAAATAGGAAGTACTCTGACATGCACTGCTCACACTCTGTAAATCTACCACCTCATGTTTACTTTTGGAAAAATAAAAAAGAACGACATGATCCGCTCTTGGTGTTCACCACTTCTTTTTCGTCCAAAGTATTTGTATTTGAAGAAATGCAGAGACACTGAACAAAGTTCCATCTGTGGAGAAACATAGTGAACCTGAAATAAAATATTCCCTCTGTAATGTCACTGAGTCTGAAACTCAGTATATTTTTCTGTAAATTTCTCTACAAAGGAAAAAGAAAAGAAAATAATTATATATATATATATATATATATATATATATATATATATATATATGAACTGAAAAAAGAAAAAAAAAATATATATATATATATATATATAAAATTTCCTTTTCTTATATGGTGTGTCTGTGTGTGTGTCTGTGCTTTAGTGATGAAAAGCCGAGTTGTTACCGCTTAGTGCTCGTCTGATTGTGTAAATAGTTGCCCCAGATTCAGCACCATAGGTCACAGTCTGATGTATGGCTCCTGTCACCTAATCAGCTTTAGGGAAATTAACACACATATACAGCCATGGATTCAGACACACAAACTAATTGTCATGTTAAAATGTTACTTTATTGAAATTAGTGATTAGTAAATAGCAAAGATTACCACTTTAAAACTGAAAATCTCTATTTTTGCTTTTGTTGAGTTAAAATTTCATTCATTATATCTTCTAAAATAGTTTTAAATATTGATTTTAAATTCTATCTTAACTGCTCACCTCTCTCACCCACACTCTCACACACACACACACACACACACGCGCACGCACGCACGCACACACACACACACACACACACACACACACACACACACACACACACACACACACACACTGAATTCAAAATTCAACATAGGAAGCTAATTATAGGGGAAATGACCCTTTAGTCATGTGAAAGGAATCCAGACAAACTCTTACAACACATACTCAATTTGCTGCCATTTGTCTCCTTGAAATAAATGACTCTCTCTCCTCAGTCAGGTCAAAACATGAACTTCTGAAACTACTACATAGATGAAGTGTGTATATGCTAATTCATCAGCTAAGTTGTGAAAACCCACCATAATAAAAACATTTTTTAAAGATTCAGTTTTGGAACAGATTATGGCTGCAGCATTTAATAGAATGAAGATAAAGTTTGTAATCGAAATAAAAAATACTGAATGTGTCTGAAAGGTTCCATCATGAAATTATAACTTGTAAAAAAGGTATAAATTTACTTAAATTAAATTTTATAATTGAAAAGGTCTGCCTGTCAATTAGAATAAAATAAAAATTTTGTATTATTTGATAAAAAGAGGAACAGTATTGATTGAATGACTTAATGTGATTCTTTCCCAGGATATCTAATGTATTTCTCTCTGTCTTCTAAGTGTGTACTTGTGAATCTAATAGGTCAATTATGGAGATTTTTTTTTACCATATACTATATATATATATATATATATATATATATATATATATACACACACAGTATATACAGTATACATATACAGTATATATATACAGTATATATATACAGGTATCAAAAACTTCCTGTCTTTTACCACTGAAAAGAAAACCAGCCATACCAAAAAAAAACTTTCTGAACTAAAGAATCCACTGGGTGAATGGAGAGAGAGAGAAGCATGGATGGAATAAGAGAGTCCATTAAAAAAGAATGACGACCACAAAAAGAGAGGAAAAAAAAATTCTCCACAGCAGCACACAATGTCATAGCTGGGGTTAAGTGCTAGGATTTCAGTCGATGGGGGATTTGGGGTCCCTGCGTTTTTAAGCCTCTGTCCCCAAACCTTGGCTTCATCCCACCTCCCTTCCCGAGACACTCTCTCCTTCTTTTGCTCTTTCGCTCTCTCACACACACATGTACGTCTCTCCCCCCGATCTCCCATCTCCACCCCTTCACCCCTAAGTCCCAGTCATCTGCCATAATCAGAATGATGATATACGGGCCCCATTAAAGAGAGGGGCTGCTGACATGCAGGACAATAGACCCTCACAGCATGTCCAGGAAGCTTGCCCATCCAGGTGCACTCTCCCTTACAGCCAGAGGCCTGCTGCTCTCCCTCTTTACTCTCTATCTCTCCTTCCTCCCTTCCTCCCCTCTTTCTCTCCTCAATCCTGCAAACACAGTGTGAACCCATTGAGAGCGGAGGTAGAAACAGGAGAGCAGTAAATGGAGAGTGAAGGACTTGTGTGTGGGTAAGGAGGGATTTGCAGGGCTGAGATTCAAGAGGGAAAGAGGAGAGTAGTGGGTGGGGGGAGGTGGAGGGGTGAGGAGAGAGAGCTCAGGTGTGTTGAAAAGACAGGACATTTGAGCAGTCAGCGATGGGGGGGACGAATCAGTGAGCTTGAAACAATGGTGATAATAAAAGTCTCCTCTTTCACCCATTGGCCTCTATGCCTTTCTCTGTCTGCTCTCTGTCTCTACCTACCTGACCTACCGCCGCGCATCGTGGGGCACACAGGTAGGGTGGAGCAAGAAGCGGAGGAGGATGCAGAGAAAGGAAGTACCGATGGGACAGGAGTGGAGGTGGGAGGTCAGAGGAGAGAGTCATTGTTTGGCCATCAGCACATCCTTGGTGACAGCAACTGGCCTGTCTGTTATCACGTAATTAAGAACAGGGGGGTCTGCACACACACAGACACACACACACACATACACACATGTACACACGCATGCACACACTCATAGTCTTACTCGCGAGCAAATAGGCTTGATGCCCATCTATCAGTGCAATTTTTTTTTTTATGTTACTTTAAGAATTTGGTGACATTTTAACTTCCTGTTTTAGATTTTTAATTCAGCACAAGGCTGTACCACAAGTTTTAACAACGGACAAATTAATAACATTAACAATAATTACAGAAAGTACTGAGGCACTTTGAAACATGTGGCAGTATACATATTTTATATGTATACTGTATACAGTGAATTCAAAGTAAGCGTGTGCAGGTTAAACAAATCATTTTTATAAATGTGTGTTCTAACCCCTTTAGAATTCACCCTGTACTTCTTAATAAGTTGTTGTCGAAGGTCGTCTCGCGTCAGATCAATGTAAATGTTGTCATGACTATATGCATCCTTTATATGGTCAATCCTGGGTACTGTAGGCCATATATGTAGGATTATGCTTACTCTGTTTCACCTCAGTGCTAAGTAACCAGCACGCTGTCACCAATACCCAGGGTCAGCGCCGCATGCCCGCGAGTCTGCAAGGTTCACTGCATAAATCCTCCTGTGAGCCGACCAGTCTGTTAATATGCACCAACGACATGCCCACCGCGCTCTGTGTGGTCCTCCTCCAGCAGAGAAAGAGAGAATGCTTCAGAGAGATGGCATGTCTGAGATGCTCTGCGTTTTTTTTGGTTTTTTTGGGGGGGGGGGGGGTGCACTTGTGCTATGGCAGACGTACAGGGGTGCAATTTCGATAAGAGCCCTTCTTTCCTGGCAGGATCTTTCTTCTTCTGTGAATGAGGAAACAGAATAAGTAGGTATGACTCATCTGTAGTTGGATTGTATTGGAATGTATTTCATGTGTTCTCTTGTTGTGGAAATCTTAAATGTCACAAGGACCTGGACTGATGTAGAAGCTGCTTTCTGCTTCCTTTGACTGACAAACTCCAGGCCATCCCTTACTCCTCTCATTTACAGTGTGTCTTATGTCTTTAGCCAAGCTGCACTCCCTCATATTCTCCTTGCATCCAAGTGACAGATGAAGCTGTTTTTAGATTCAAGCGACAAGGTTGTAGGAATTTGAATGCCTGGCTTTCTACGGACTTTTCCTCTCCTGCCGTTTTGGCACTGGAATAATGATCTGGAAGGCTTTGCTGTTTGGCACCCACTGGCTTTCCACCCTGAAAGAGGTGGTGGACAGAATAAAGGGCAACTCGACCGCATCACCGAGTAAAACTCAAAGTACATTTTAGTTAAAGTGATGATAAAACAAGATGAAGAAATAGTTTAAAACTTTATCTTCTGAAGGGTTTATATTTTGAATTTTTGATGTTCCTTCTGTTGTCGCAGATGTAAGTTTAAATGCATTAAAGATAAATGTTGTGCGTCAGCATCGTTTCACATACAGACATGTAAAGCTTTCTTAATGCATACACATAGTCACACATAGTTGTAGACTCAAATGAAATAAAAGTGACGGGCCACTGGGCCTCTTGTGTTGGATATTACCCAGGTGATGAGAGAGCATTTGTCATGACCAATCAGAATTGCCGGTAGGGTTTGTTATTGAAGGTCTGATTTTGGATTGGGGTTCTCGTGCACTCAGTGGTAGGTGGGCTAACAAAGTCCTGGCTTATGTGCATGTCTCAGTGTAAGTGTGTGGCACACTGTTCCTATCAGCCTCTCTCTCCTTCTCCTGAAGCAGAACAGATCCTCTGGATAAGCTCACCCAGTGGCATAACCTCCACCCCCACCACACATACACACATGCGTGTTTATTCCTATATTGCATGTCTCCCTCTTTCCTCCCCTCCATCTTTCTTCTTGATCTAAACTTCAGAATATAATGGAACAAAAACAAGCATGATTGTCCTCTTTTGCTCTGATTGTGCCTTTTCAGTTTGTATACTGTGGATGAAGGTTTTCAAAAGCAGACAGGCAAAGCTGAGCAGGCTGATATCACTCCATCATGAAAACGGGGAAGGTAAGCCTGATGGCTACAAGCTCAACCGTATTTTGCTTTGTAGGGGATGACCAATGCAGCTGCATGGACACCTGTGTCCCATAATAGGATGTGCATGCAGGACATTTTTGCGCACACAAGCATGTGTACATTCAACATGCAAAAAATACATATTCTTTTCTATTTGTTTTAGTTTCCTTGGATCATTGAATATTTTCCATTTGAGCTTCCAAAAAAGGGGGAAAAGCATGCCTTCATAATCAGCCTCCAAGTCATTTACGTTTCAGAGATATTGAAAGATAAACCAAAGTAATCCCTCTTTCCAACTGGGATCACAAAATTTTGCAAACAAACTCATCCCTTCCTTTTCCATCCTATGAACACACACACACACACACAAAGTCAAAATGAGCATAACTTTTCTGTTGATATATTTTTTTCTGTGTGGCAACAATGAACAGAGTAGTTTGTTTTCCAAGACACAGATGATGAAATAAAATGAATGTAACTGGTCCTTTGGTATAATGTAAAATCCCCTCACAATGTTAAACCTTAACCCTATCAGCAATATTCGGGACAGTCAGGAGTTGTCTCATGCTTACAACAAGAAATTCATTTATTCGCGTAACAAAAGTATCAGCTGGAGATATGTGATGAAATCATACACATACCAACAGCCATTCATTGTAGACCAGCCTCAGAATTCACCAGACAGTCATGTGGGCATTGGTGTGAACACAGCAGTGCATTCGTTTCCTGCTCAGAAGTTCAGAGAGATGTGAATAAAAGAAGGAAGAAACGCTGCAAATGACGTTCCAGCATTACACAACATGCGTTCCAACATGTGAAATCTTAATCTATGGGGTGTTATGTTTTACAGACCGTTCACATTAGACTAAATCCTCTTGCCCTGTTCCTGTTGGCCCTTATCCACATTGTGGCCGGCAGCGAAAATTAATTGTTTAATTTCTTTTTAAGTTTGTATGAAATTTTGTATTAAATATGAATGTTTAGCTGGTCTGAATTTATGCTGATAGGGCTTATTGACTGCTTACTGATTATCTTGGAGTCATAAAATCATAAAAAAACACCTGCGACACCCCTGAATCAATATTTTACCCTGACCTATACATTTTTGTGGCTCTGGCTTCCTGAAAATGTTGCTTTTTTGTTTTGTGATTATATCTCAACAGGTTTCAGAGCTGTGTCAAAGTTGAAATTTGACTTTGACCTAAGTTTTTCCAGGTCAAGGTCATCATCTCATTTTCATCCCCTTTGCCCCCTAGTAATGCGCTTTTTGTTTCATCTTTCTATCTGCAACGGTTGTGAAAATATTTGGAGGACGAATGGATAGAACGGACGGACGGACAGATGGACGGACGGATGGACGGACGGACGGACATACAAACGCTTACAATTAAAATACATCACCACTTTGCGGGATGTAATTACAGTGGGACATACAGTAGATGTCGGAGATGCGTGGATGCAGTGGTGCTGATCGACGAGGGTTGTAGTAGAAAGGGGAACTGCAGTATTGAAATCTGCTATGTCGGCGTGCGTTTTTTTCATATCTCTGAATGTTTTGTTGGAGCTTAGTAAATTGTGGACTACCTGTACTATTTTATAAAATTATTTTAACATATTTTCTGTGCCTTCTACTTTCACTGCTTCTTTTTCTCTATTTAGTAAAAGACCTGAAGTCACACTTCAACCTTTCCATTGAATGGTTTCATGTTGATCAAAATAACCAAAGTAAATAAATGTTGTTTTAGAGGAATTCAGCGTGATTCTAAGTTTCCTTTTGAGATAATTCACTGCAAAATTATTATAAAGTACATAAATATGTATAAGACGGATAAAGCGGCAGAAAATGAATGAATGAATGAATATGTATACAACAAGCACACGCACACACACACACACACACACACACACACACACACACACACACACACACACACACACACAGCAATTCACAGGACTGGGAAAGTTGAGAGGTGGTGCCGTGACCTTTGGCCTCCAGGTGTCTGTAACCTCAGACCTCCAGACATCCCAGCAGCTGACAGACTATAAGTGTCCCACAGTAGCCTCGTTCCACCTGACAGCTTCAAAGGTTATGCCACTTGGATCACAACAAAACATAATTTTTAGCATATGTGTGATGGGACAGAGGTGACGTTAGGGGAATCCCACAAACAGAGTTGCAAGTTGTCCAGGTTTATTCCTTGGTGTGCCATATGAGATTGCAAAGTGAGTGCAGGGCGAATCACAAATACAGTCGCATGTCATGCTTCATTAGTGAAAGCAGAAAGTCTGAATCTTTCCCATCTCTGTGTGTGACACATTTGGTCCACAGATGACTTGTGTTGTAAAACAAGCCGTTAGATGTTAACAGGAACCACACTACAGAATAAAACCCTTCCAATGATGAGTAATCAGCATTAGTGTGCGGGCTAACATTTGCACGCCGGCGTCCCGCTGAGCGACTGTCACGGTGCACTCCTCCTCCCTGACCTCATCTGAACAAGCTAAACTTAAAATTTACCTCGTAGCTACACACACTGTGCTTTGAAAATGCTGGTTTACTGTTATTTTTTTTTTCAGAAATGAGAAGAGAAGGCCCAAATGGTAACAATTTGAAGTCAATAAACTCTTCTGCTCTAAAATACACTGACTTCAAAAGAGTAGTGTGGGTGTTCTGCACAGCGGTAATGGAATTGTTAAGCATGCTCAGAGATTTGGCAGCCAGGTCCCTTTGGAAATGAGCAGGCGTGGAGGATACCAACCTGTTTAAATCCACTGTTTACTTCCATCAGTCTTGATTAGGCCAAGCGAAAAAACACACATGGACACACGAGGCAGGTTGATTAGGTATAGAAACCATGCAAATGCACCGTACACAAAATAGAAAAGGAAATCCTTTTTTTTAAATACTGTACACCTCCAAATTTAGCGTACTCAGCGAAGGTATGTTCTGTGTTCTGATTGGCCTCCGTCCTCCGGCACAAATGTGCGTCCTTTGAAAGGAGGGCAATTTTCAAGCAGAGACAGACTGAGCACATCTATTGTAAGAAATATATTTGTACGTCTGACACAGGAGGGCAGTCTTTCAAAGCTTCCCTCCATTTATGGAACACAGCTCGGTCTTTAGCTGCACTTTATTTTCATATCTGGGCCTTTGTTTTACTGGTTCTGTAATAATACTGCAACAATTGCAACTTCACTAAGACTTCAGCCTCTTTTCTTCTCTTTTCTTTTCTTTTTCTATTGGGCCATTAGCTGAGACTAATCACAGTTTTTATTTGTTTTGTGTAAATCAGCTATTTGAGTTCATCCTTTTCAGCAAACAGCATGCAAATTTGATGCTTGTTACTGTCCCTCTACATGAGACTAACTACAGTTTATCTGTGGGTATGTCTTTAAAAAAAGATTCTTCATCACCTCCTCCTCGATCATCACCTGAGATTACACAGAGTAGACTTCATAGAGTGGTTTAGTCCAACAGAGGAAGTGGTAGCAAGGGCTGTTGTTTTTGATGTGTTGCTGAAAGTCCCACCCAGCCCCCACCTCCACCTCCACTCGCCATCGCCATCAACCCCCCCCCTCCCCCCAACCAAACCCGCCCCACACATGCAGCTCCTATTAATCATCCTGTCAGTCTAGCAATACACACAAATGCTTTGTCGCTAAGACACAACACCGGCAGCACACATATACACTGTTCAACAAAACAGACAAATAAATAACGCAGCTGGTCAGCACTAGGCGACAGGAGGCTAAAGAGAGAATGAGGAAATAATCTCTATGGAAATGGAAGCGGTGCAGGAGAGCTGCCAGCTTTGTTTGCTACTTGCAGTATTTGTGCTTCAGTTGTTGAAACCTTTATTGGTCTTTGTTGGGTTGTGGAGAGTTTGATGCTTTATGGTTTGTTTCTTATGTGATGTCAGACTTGAAGTGTAAGTGTGCAGCCTGGCCCAGAGCTGGAAAATAACCCTCTCCTGTCAGGAAAGGAGGCTAACTTGAACAGGTATGCCTCCGAGTACAATACAATACAGCTCTGAGTGGACTGGTGCGAGTGTATGGGCACAAGTGTGTGTCTGTAAGTTTGACTTATAATCACTGAAGTGGTTTGCTGGAATCCCACACACTCTTGAATCAGACACATATTCTTGAAAAACCTTACCTCTGTAAAGGAGATGATAACAGGTTCTTTCCTTGAACACATTTCAGAGACACACAGTTGTGAATATGTATTTCATCCAAGTGTGTCATTACCCAACATGTCCACTATGTCCACACTGAACATTTCAGGATTGATTTAGCTAAAAGACTGGGTGGAGAACAAGTTAACGCTGAGCTGTTCCCATCCCTCCTGCTCAACGTTTTCACCACCATGAGCTGTGTGTGTGTTTTGTGGGGCCCCAGTATAGCCAGTTGCAGTGATGTCACTCCCTACATACAGTATTATAAAACATCAGAGCCGGCTCTCTGCTTCTATGCAGTCCATAGAATCTGTTCTGTTTATTCAGCAGAGGGAATTTTCATTTTCAGTGGATTTAAAGCTGTGAATCCTTTTCTGCATTTTAGGTTTTATGCAAAGGTATATTATTTTGCATATGAATTTTAATTACTGGAGGGTTTTAAATCGATATTAACACCTTTAATTTGATTCATGATGTCATATAATCTCAGCTATTTGCCTTGTAATAAATTTTGATTTTGCAGCCATTGCATATGAAGCACGGGTTACAATTAATATATTAAAAAATCCCAGCCACACCTCATATCCTCACATTTCCCTAAGCCTCTGTGTATTATCAGAGTCCAGTAGCAGTGACAGAGGGTCACTGAAGCCGGTCTGATGAGAACAAAATCCCAGATCACATCTTTACTGGAGGTGAGAACATACATCTCAAGTTTGAAAGCTTCAAGGAGGTTTGTTTCAAAGATGAGAACTAGAAATCCCAGAAGCTGGCCTGCTTCAAAGGGCTGCTGAGGGGTGGCAGGAGGCTCTCTGGAGTCCTAACCTATACTGCCATGCCAGGCTGCTGTGAAATGGACACTTGTGGGGTCGGCCTTTTTGATCTGTCCCCAGTTGTTAATGATAACATGCAGCGGCCTCAGACCTTCACGCTGCCAACATGATCCTCTTGTCACCTGCCAGCTTGTGTGTATGTTATTGTGCTAATACGTGTTTTGTACCTATTGGACTCACTCTGCATAACTGCTCTGACTATGTTAAGTGAGGGGCTTTGTTTCTGTGATAAACAGAGATTGATTAAAATACTGTCAATTACATTCAACATCTTTTTTTTATTTTTACTTTTTTGACATGAAAATTGAGATCAAAAGTGTGTTTTGACTCAAAACTGATGGGGCAAATCAAACATATTTCCTGAAATAGTTATGGATTTCTTTTCTTTTTTTTATTTTACTGAATTTAAGAGGGAAAAAAAAATCTTCTTAAAATAACGTTGGTCAAACCTTGTTAAAGAAGGGGTTTGATGTCCTCCTGAATATAGTGTATTCTTTTAATTTTTAATTTTATTGATTTCAATTTTTTATTGATTTTATTGGTTTGTAGGCAAATTGCAGAATTGATTTCATATGATTTCTCCTCAAACTATTGATTATGTAAAACTGTAATAAATACCCAACTCAATTGCTGTTTATTTCTTTATTTTGGATTTTGCTTCAACCGCTTTGGCTTCACAGGTGAACATAAATAAGGCATAGCGGTTAACTCACAGGCCCACAGGCCTTCTGGCCTGTAGGCTACCACAGAATGTTTGTTCTTTCTCGTAAATATTCGGTGTAAATTTTTTGACCATTATAAAGCTTGTGCTATCAGAAACCCTCTCATATAAATCAGACACTTTGCACTCATTGGCTGTAGTGTGAAATATGACAGGCTATTTTCCTCCGCGGCTCCAAACTAAAAGATTAACTTTATGATTCCCAGTGTCCCCGCAGACAGATTGATTGATTACATCATATTAAGATCATTTCTACATCGGGGTAATTTTCGCGCAGGCCTTCCGGCGATATTTTAATGTGCATTTGTTTGGCGGGGTTGTCAGCTCGTCGCTCCTCTGATCTGCGGGGAAATAGATGGCAACATTAACGAGCGATTAATTACAATCAACATTGATGACGATGATGATGATGATGATGATGATGATGATGATGATGATGATGATGATGATGATGATGATGATGATGATGATGATGATGATGATGATGATGATGATGATGATGATGATGATGGTGGTGGTGGTGGTGGTGGAACGGAATACTTATTCATCTTTTGGTATAAACCTTATTGTGAAATTCATTTAAAAAAAATAAAAAATGAATTATATAAAAATAATATATATATATATATATAATATGTTGAGGATTTTTCATATATTTCAATAATTGTTTTATAAAAAAATCGTTATAGATTTTATTTCACTTCCCCCTTTGTCAATAAAAACCGTTTCTTTATTTTATTTTTATGTTCCATCATTTTGTTGCAAACTGTAACAGAAAATAATTTAAATCAGTGAAATATTTTTTTCTTTTCAGACTCAAATAAAAAATAAACAAATTAAATGTCTTAAAACGTTCTTTGGTTTTTAGTCTCGACAATCTGAAACAAATCAAGATTGAGGATCTTAACTCGACTGTTGTGAGAAAAGATTCAGGTTTATCGCCGCCCGGACACACACACACACACACACACACACACACACACACACACACACACACACACACACACACACACACACACACACACACACACACACACACACACACACACACACACTTCAACATCTTTCTTCTTTACACTTGCAGCCGGTTGGGGCCCACCAGCTGTGCTGCAGCTCCGCTCCAGTGCGGGCCCCCTGCAGTGTGTCTGTATCTGTTCAGCCGCTGGCCTCTAACCTTCATATTCCTGCTGTCGGTAGCTGTGGCGCAGCGACCGTGGGTTTCTGACAGCATGTTAACAACACAGCAAAAGGCCCCAGAGAAACGTTTTGGATTAGCGGTCAGATTTCCTATTTCCCATAGACTCACAAGGTCCTGAACCCAATTAATAGCTAATAATTACCAAGGCAACCTCCCCGTTACCGCTTCTGGGGACTTCATTAATGGGACAGAGGGAGCGGCCCGCTGAGGAAAAACACCTCCTCTTTCTCCTAATTGATTAGCAGCCGGGTTGTTCTGGAATTTATATTGATTGATCTCTGGTAAAAACGTGTTGGCGGAGATGATTGCTGTAATGTCCGTCATTTCTCGGCGTCCTGAGATAAAGCTGAAAAAGGGTCACCGATCCCTCCGCATAAAGTGCCAAATGCGTGGCTCGGCCCTGCGCGCTTCCGTGTTTACTCTCCCGTCGCATCGACTGTGGCAGCATTACAGTTGGCAAATGTACAATACTCGCAGCGCTCACAAAAGGGCCCACTGCGGCTTTTTGATGTCCCCTGGCCCGCCTCATCCGCAGTCCGGACTGCGAGGTGATCCGTTTCACATGTCTAATGTGCGCTGATGTTATCTGCGCACAACGTCTAATCCAGAGACCCGGAGCCTTTTCCATCATGGATAAAGCTTAGGTTTCATCTTCTTGTGCGGGGGCAGGAGGACGGAGGGTGGAGGGGTGGCGGTATGAACGGTCACCGCTGCCTGACCACACCAGTGTGTGTTGTGTCTAAACTTTTTTTGCACGCACACACACACACACACACACACACACACACACACACACACACACACACACACACACACACACACACACACACACACACACACACACACACACACAGCTATTATCGCAATTACAGCGTGCGCCTGTAATTGATGACACTGCATGGTGACAAAGATAATGATGTTTATTTTTGTCAAATTAATTTTGTTTACTGTTATCGGGACATTATAACCCCACAGTCATGTAAAAAAAAATCTCGATTTGCAAATTTACAGCCACTCACAGTTGGGATATCGACCTCTTGGCGGTCAATACTGGATTATTTTAGGGGGAAAAAAAAGAAGATTTTCCAGGTCTGCTCATCTTTTTGGAACTGGCAGGGTAGCTTGAACTGAAACTGAAAAAATAACTAATTAAGGTTTGATACGGCCGATACTAAACAACTGTATTTTGAGAAGCATGAGATCAAGCAAATAAATCTGACATAAATCGAATTGTTTTCATCATATTACATTTTTTACTTTAAAGACCGTTAGCCATCGTGCGCACAAACAGTCCTCTGGATGTGCGCAAACTTGGAATACAGGAGCGATGGAAGCTGGCGGGCTGTCCTGATGCCGCCTACAGAATGTGTTGCTGATTACCTGCCACAGAGGTCGCACTGTATCCTTCCAAGGTGCAGCCATGAGGGTTCAAAATGTTAAACCATACAAACGAAATTAAAGACGTGATTTCGCGCTGTTCGTTTAACTGTATCCCGCTGTTTGTCTTCACTTTCCAAATGATTATGAGTTTGCGTCTCTCGAGTCTAATTGGACGAGTTCATAAAATCGAGGTGTGGATGATGAGACACGAGTGGAGCCGCAGCTCACTTCTTTGGCAGGCAGCGGTGCAGCTCCGTCCGACCGCAGGACAGAAGAGGAAAAAGGACCAATATGGAAAGCAAGAAACACAAAACTCCAAACGCTTTTCCTACGCAGCCGATTTTTTTCTTTTCTTTTTTTTTTTTTTCAGGAATCCATGAAAGGTCGTCGTTGAAATGATTCAGGAAAGTATTTCCCAAGGGGCCAGTGCCTTAGAGCAACTCTTTACGCAGGCGTAATCCCAGATAATTGCCACCTTTTAAAATGGTGTGAATAAAAAAAATGTATAAACTGATGTGCAAAAATATTCAACCGACAGGCCTGAACTGTCTTCGAAGTCTGATAAAAAGCACAAAGCTAGAGAAAGTTGTCCAGCATATTTTCTCCTATTTTTCTTAAACTGAGGCTGGAGGAAGGACTTGGAATCGATAAAGCCAATCTATTCGATCAATTGATTTGATTTCCCGCATCGTGTTCAGACACACATGAATAAACAAAACCTTTGTACATCACCTTTATTCACATCGTTTATTATTTGTTTATCGACTCTTCTGTAGAATCTCACCTATGCACTGCCTTCGAGGCCGAGGAGATGGTGACTTTAAAATGTTCTGTTGATTTGGAAATTGAATTGAATTTTTCCGGAACTTTTTGGCGTTCTGGAAATAATGTTTCACTTTTGTAATGTGGGGGCCATCTCCTGACGATTCACATTCCTTGTGGGTCTGAAAGCAGACCAGTTCAGATGCTTGTTTGAATTCTGCAAATCTAATAAAATTAACCCCACAGCCTCAAATGCCAGGACAAACTCACTAATATACAGATAATGTATGCTAATTACTGCTGATTGCTATTGATTAATAATTCTTTTTACCTCAACACATGGGAAAACATCCCAAGGCAATTTCTAGCCAATAAAAGCTGGAGACGTATTTGATAAAGTCGAGACTTTATTCAAATCAATTATTGGTTTCATCTACATCATAATGAGCTATTATAAACTGCGGGGCAGCCACAAAGCACAGCCACAAATTAATGAAGGTAAACTGCGACTGGTTTCAATTCAGTGTGCTAATGAAATGCTATTTTGTTGGCTATAAGCGTTTATTATTATTATTATTATTATTATTATTATTATTATTATTATTATTATTATTATTATTATTATTATTATTATTATTACAATGATACTGGTCATATTATTGTTATAATAATATTATCATCATCATTATTATTATACTGCGATACATATTTTTATTATTTTTATTGTCATTATTATTATTGTTGTTGTTGTTATAACAATAATAATGTTTTATTATTATTATTATTATTATTAGTAATAATAATAATAATATTAAATGTATTAAATTAAAGACAACCTATAAATGTGGATTACTGTGCAGAGAATTGATCCCTGTCGTTATCCCAGCAGACTGCTGTTGCTCCATCACCTCCGATCTTAATAGGCTCCAACATAAAGCCGCCTTTATTGAGCCGAACAAGATGCAAACCATTCCCATATGACATGAAACCTAGAGGCCCAGGTACCACATGAAACACCACACGATATCTATCCCTCTGCTAATAGTCAAACTTCACTTTATTAGTTTAATAAATAATGAAATACAGATTTAATTCTGATATACACGGCTTCTTTCAGTCATGTGTCTCCAGAGAACCTGAATACGTCGGTTATTAACAAAAGAAATTAAAGAAATCTTTATCTTAAAAAAACATATTTTGCAACAACAGTAATACTACTTATACTAAAATAATAATAATAATAATAATAATAATAATAATAATAATAATAATAATAATAATAATAATAAAAATAGTAGCTGTTGTTTAATGAGTATAACAAAACATCTCCCTTTTGCATGTAGTATATAATAATAATTAGTTACTAGCTACATCTTCAACATTACTATGGTAATGGGTTAAAAAAAAGACGTTGCACAATTATGCACTTGTCCTATAATTTTGTTTGAACAATTATTATTACAATTATTATTATTATTTTCCAATAAAATACATAAATCACCTTGTGTTGCTTCAGGCGACCTTGCTCTGCTAGACGCAGGGTCTAACCAAACGGCTGTGCTCCTGGCTGCAGTAGACAAACAAACAGGTGCAAGGCAAAAGTCATACTTACAAAGAAAAGGGCTGCAGTCTATCCACCTCCGTTCAGGTGACCTGCGCTTTTCTTTGCGCGGCTGAGCCTACAGAAAAATGATCCGAGAGAAAATTGCTGCAAACACAAATGTTACAAATGTGATCACATTGGATAAAGAAAAAGTGGTTGCTTCCCAGTGCTGGTGGAGGCTCCGTGCATGCGTCAAACAGCTGCTGGCCTCTGCTTGTCCTGAGGGCAGCACGACTCACACACACACACGCACACACACACACACACACACACACACACACACACACACACACACACACACACACACACACACACACACACACACACACACACACACACACACACACACAAATCATAAGACACATTGCAACTCCAGTCGACTCTTGCGCCTGTACGCTCGCATGTGCATTAATGAAGTTAAAAATAACTTCTGCAGAGACTCGATCATCAGAGGCAACATCCTAAACACAAAAGTCTTCCCAATCACTACATGCAGAAACAAGATTACAATGGCTACATAATTGTCGTGGATAAATGTATAATAAAGGCGAGATCCCATCATTCAAAGTTAATATATAATAATAAGAAAAAGAACTCAAACCAAGGCAGTCAGAGGCTGCAACATCCCGCGACTTACCCTGACATACTTTCAGGGTAGGTCAGGGTACCCTGGAAGTAGTACCTGACTAATGGATAGACTAGTGTATATGGAGAAGGCCAGTGTAAGACCATAGATCAAAGCTAGTGCGTAGGTAGATTAAAGCACTAACTTTGATCTATGATCTTTCTCACACTGGCCTTCTCCCTCGTCTTTTTATCTTATTGCGTTCCTGAGTGTACAAAAGTTGCAATTTGACTTCGACCTAGTTTTCTCAAGGTCAAGGTCATTATCTCATTGTCATCCCCTTTGCCGCCCGAGTAATCTGCCCCCCCCCCCATCTTTCTGTCTGCAAGGGTTGCGAAGATATTTGGTGGTCGTACGAAGGGACGGACGCACATTGACAATTACCAAACATCACCGCTTGAAGCGGGATGTAATAAGAATAAGAAAAATAATAGATTTCTTTCCATACGAACCATGCATTGTTCATCATACCTCGCTGTGTCCACTGCCGGCTGAAGAAAACCAAGTTTTCGCTGTCAAAGCGGTAAAAATCCAAGAAGATGCTGGCAGGAGCTGAATGGGATGTGTGCGTGTGTGTGGTGGGGGGTGAGGTGGGGGACGAGGGTAAGGGGATGGGAAGAGGGGAGGGAGGGTAGGTGAGATGGTGAGGAGAAAGCAGAAGGAGGAGGAAGAGGAGGAGGGGAAGAGATAAGTGATCTAAAGGGGAGACGATAGGACAAAAAAGTGATGATGATGAATACATTGGAAAGTTTTTTGGCCCCGGCGAGGGTGTCAGATTGAATGGCCTGTGCGCATGTGCGAAGGTGTCCAAACTGACAATGCTGGTGAGATGAAGATAGTGTTGTTGCTGCTTCTGGGCTCACGGAGGACGACGAAAGGAATCTACAAGCCGACAAGATGAGATCCAAGGCGAGGGCGAGAAAACTGGCCAAAAGTAGGTGTTTTCGTTTTTTGTCCATATCGATGTCAGCCGCCGGCTCCAAACTCCGGCGCACGTAGATGTCCACTGTGTCCTTGTCATTTGTCATATCCTTAAGAGTCGAGGGGTGACTTTTTGTCCAACACTTAAACTTTCCTGCTAAAAACGTGTCCCGGTCCAGCTGCACAGTCTCGTTTCCCTGCATGCCTCGGTCTCCGGATTCAGCGATTCCCAGCGTCAGAAAGTTTCATGTGTGACGAGAAACGCCGCCGGTGCTTCAGTGGATCACGCTCCTGTAAAGACAGACGTAAACATAGCATCGAAATTCTGCTCTTAGAGTCTGTGATTTTCTTTTTCTTTTTTTTTCGGGTGCCGGTGCTTGAGAGGACGCGCACGTTCATTTCCCGAAAGTTACATGGAAAAGTTGTCGAAACTGATACCAACTTTTCATAGAGCCCCTCATGTCTGGCGAAATAATATTTCCCAGCTTCTAAAATAGTGGGCGCTGTGGCACCGCTCTCCGCTGCGTGCGTCTCGCTGAGACGAGCGCACTCTTTTTTCACTCGGCTGCAAACGAAGACGCAGAGATGTGAATTTCGACACAAAAAGACCAATATTTTTATGGAGATTTTTGCGGTTGGTGCTGCTCGTACCGCAGAAGATAATGGTCCCAGGCAACTTTGTTTTGTCCCAGGGCCCCGCGGAGTGCTGTGGACTGGTTCCTCCTCCGGGGAATGCCAATCAATAATGCGTCTTGTGCAAGAAAGCGCCCATGCTTCTCAGAGGACTGCTGCTCGCGTCACACGGAAAATTCATGTATTCAGTTTTGTGAACCATGAGCAGTTTGTTGTTAGGAATTGTCCGTGTGTATTTATTTTATATTTGTCGTTTTTTCTCGGGCGATTTTATGAATCGCTTTTTTTTGCAGCGTCTTGCATGAATTCATTCTATTTCCTATGGCTTTTTAAGTTGGTAAATATACGTGAATTAATTTATTTATTTGAAATGCGACTGATTAAAAAAAATATCGATTCTTGTGGGCCTTTTATGTTTCGGTAGTTTGCTGTATTTGTCACGTGGCTGGTTCTGATGTATACTTTTAGTGAAGTTGCAGAGCTAAAACACAAGACGTGTTTAACCTTGTTTTATTTTATTTTTTTGCTTTTTAGTTTTTTAGGAAAAGCTTTAAAAATCCTTTACAAATGTACTTGATATTGTTTTTATGTTAGACACGCTTGGGTGCATGTTTACAGGCCTTTAAAAGCTTTGTAACTTTGCCAGAGCCGCTGGCCTTCGTTCAACGTGAACTTGGATCTCTATTCTAGACATAGCTCAAGCTTTAAAAATATTATTTACATGTCGGACCTGAGGTGAAATAAATACCAGCCCGCAGCTTTTAAAACAAACGCGAGACTTGTTATTTTAAAGCGAGCCTTCACTTCTTACAATAAAATGAAAATCATCATTGTTATATCTTTTTTTTTTTTTAAATCATTAAATGTTCAAAAGGTTTTTCAGGAGTTGTGTATTCGGAGAGAAAAAAAAATACAAATAAAATAGTTTTTTTTTATATTGTTGTCACATTTTTTTTGTTTTTACTTTTCCATGCTCTCCACGATCGGTGCAGCGTGGATCAAGTTCCATGATACCTCAATAACAAATGCAGAAAAGAAAACCAGGGAAGAAAAGAGAAGCAGAAGGAAAAGCATAATGCTAATTGGGCCACTCTGAGAAAATACTTAAAACATGTCGAGGATACCGCCTCTGGAACAGTAATTGCACTTGGTCTTGATCTCTAAACAGCCTGGATAGTCTGTTGATCCGGGTGCTAATGAACACAAATACCTGGCTTTGTAGCACGCTCGGATCGGACCCCTGGAAGCCTCTGCAGACCAGAGGCCTCAGAGCTGTTGTGTTGCAGCGGTGAGACAACAGAGCACACAGCAGGATTAAAAATATCTACTTCTTCTTTGCATAAAAAAAAAAAAACATGCAACTTTCCAATACGACGCGTGAGAGTTAATTCAACACGTTGTTCCCTCCTTATTTCTGCCTCTTGGGTGAACCAGTCTCCTGTAGCTGTGAGCTCACAGAAATATTGACCTGCTCCTTTATTATTTTAAACCCTCTTGTATATTTTCGTCTCTCTGTAGATTACTCACATGCACTGGAAATGTTAAAGGATTCTGCAACCCCGCAGCCCCACGTCTGAATAGGAGTATTTTAATAGAAGCTCGCATTGATTAGTATGCAGTAGCCCTGGTTTGTTTACTACAAGCATTGGAGTCATGATTTAGGAAGTATGTTTGGACAAGAATATGATATCAACCAACATGATTGACTTTTAAAGAAAAAAAAGGATGACCGCCTTTTTTGTTCTGTTTCCCTGGCGTTAGTATTTTATTATTGGCCTTGGCCTACATATTTTATTTGAAATCAAGTTATTTTTTATCTGATAATAATTAACAAAAACTGTCTCTGTACTGTATAAACGCTATTGAATTCTCTTGATTTTCAACAATATTTTTTAAAACAAGTGAATAAGTCCCCTGAGCCACTTGTTATATTATCGAAGATTACAGGTTTTGATCCGAAGCTTGGCCTTTTACTATCTTAAAAAGTTTAAAAAAAAAAAAAAAAAGTTAAAAAAAAAAAATCGATACAACCACTGAGCAGAGAATGCAGTACTAACCTCACTATGGATTTGATTACACTGTTGTCAATTTCTGTTCTCCACAGAGAGCTGTCATTGTGCGAAAAGTTTTATACCGTATTTACGGCTCCGTTTGAAGCTTTCAGTTCCCGTCTAGATCAATACATTTCCAAGTCGAGAGAATTCCTTCCTGCTTTTCTTAGTTGCATTTAAGGCCAGCAGACGAACACACACACTTAACAGACGCTGCTCTATCCCTTTACAGCAGACGCACACCACGCAACGACGTTTCCTCGGAAACCATAAGAAAAATTGGCCTAATTAAAACAGAAATATGTAACCCCTCTTTACACAAAAGGACGACATGAAGAAGCTGAATGTCAATCATTTTCACTGTAGTTTCTTCATTGTATTGATTTTCAGAACCCAATTTAGGCTTGCATTAATATATATATATATATATATATATATATATATATATATATATATATATATATATATATATATATATATATATATACACACACACACACATACATACATACACACACATATATATATATGTTTATATATAAATGCATATATATAAATGCACATATATGTGTGTGTATATATATATATATATATATATATATATATATATATATATATATATATATATATATATATATATACACACACACACACACGCCCCTTTTTTTTTTTTTTTTCAAAACTCTTGACCTATTGAATGCTGATAAATTCTGACGACTTGGTCTCATGTACCCACCCTCATGCCACCCCCACCCCTCTGGCATATACATACTAATTGCCAGATATTCTATTGATCTTTGTGTTGAATGCCCCTTATTAGATGAACTGCCAGTCATGAACTTGGTCTGGCTCAACAGCTTATGATGTTTTGACAGAAGTAATAAAACCCAACCCATAACACTTCAAAACCAACAATGGTAGCTATGTTAAACTTCTGGCTAAACGTTCAGGGTCCCGCGCAGGCTCCCCTGTATTACTGCTATGCAGCTGTAATGTTTGTCAGATAGCACTCCAACATGTTCACAGATTAGAGCCTGAACATAAATATTAGAATCAAATAAAACTGAATTGTAATGTCAAGTCTGGCAGTGGTTGTGAATCACATGTGAATCATGTTTGTGAAACTGTAAATTTTACTTTTTGGTGGACTTATTTCTGAATTTAGTGAGCACAAACAAAACAAAAGAAATTTTTTTTCATAGATTCAGTGGATTACAGTATTCACGTATTTGTTGTAACCTCCGCAATCTTCTGCAAAATATCTTTCTATTCGAGACTGATGATGAGGACGATGGTGTTCCCAGCCCCCCCCCCCAACTAAGGCAGCATCACTTGTGCAGTTTTGAATCGTTGTGTAAAGTGATTTCAATGGCGTCCATAAAACAGTCTCCTGAGAATTATGGCCGTTCGTAGGATGGCTTGGATTATGTCTTTCTTTTAATACTTTGGTCAGGGCTCAGCAACCAATCAGGAAGACAGTGTGCTTCACTGTCATTTTGTCAAATCAGATTGTTCACACAAAAATGCTTTCTGCATATCGGGAGTTTTATTTCAGATGGTTTTGGGACTACTTGAATTATTTCTGAAGGATTGAAACTTAACAAATTGTATCCATCCACCTTTGGTGGTAGGATATGCTGCATGAGTGCTTTATTAACGAAGTTTGTCGGATGTGAATTTGTCATCTGAATGTGTGCGCATGCAGGATACAGTTTAGTGTGTGTTGTGAGACTTCTTATCGTTGTCCACCTTGTTTAGTGAAATACCTTTGTACTTTGGAGACAACTGTTCTCAGAGCATATTGTATGATATCCAGTGGTGTGACATTTTATTCCACAACACCTGAAAAGTTAAGCCACTTTTATTCATAACACAGCTATAAATCTGCCTCTTTGTAACATTAATTGGCTGTAGGGGGAAATGACTTTTAAGGATATGGTTTATGCTGTTGTTACAGTTGGCTCCATGTCAAGCCACTGTCTGTTTCAGTAACCTGTTCCACATTTGATATACATAAAGTGATACAAATAAAGATGCATTGCTTTTTGCAGCCACATCTCCAAATGTGCTATTAGTGCAGACTCTGGAAGAATGTTTTTCCAGTAAAATATTCACATTACCCTGAAAAAGTCAGCCAATAAAGAAAAACTTTGTGATTTCTTCCACCTGTGCAGGGAATAAACTGAGGAAAGAATTATAGTTTAAGGAACTGGTGACTCTGAATTACCTGTGCTCTAAAGCTTAAATGGGGAAGGTTAAGTAGTTCAAAAGGATTTTTATAATGATTTGTTTAAATTTTTGTTTTAGTCCTGTTGCATTTCCCAATTTTAACATTTCCTTTTATTTTCACCGACCCTCTCTCTACCTGCCTGAACAGTCCTTTATCTCCAGGGAAAGGCTTTTACTGTTTTTCAGTCAGTCATTACTGCAAATGCACTGAAACTGCT
Organism: Antennarius striatus; assembly: GCF_040054535.1. Taxonomy (NCBI): domain Eukaryota; kingdom Metazoa; phylum Chordata; class Actinopteri; order Lophiiformes; family Antennariidae; genus Antennarius; species Antennarius striatus. The sequence goes on along the minus strand of NC_090777.1, from coordinate 16,814,548 downwards.
GAAGGACTGAGAAGAGCCGTTAGGCTCTGATCTGATCAATTTCTGGTACCATAATGGAGCTCATTTAGAAAACACAAGTTTATTACACTGTTGTAATGGATCCTGTTTCTGTTTTAAGTTGCCTCCAGTGTTGTACTCTTCATGCAATGATATAAGTTTCTGTTGCCCACAGCATGACTCACATCAGCTTTTGTTGAATTGACACATCATAATTTTATCACACGATGAAGATACAATTATAAAGATGGTCACGATTTATGACTTTATTAAAGTTTTGTTCCGAATGAAAAGGTTTGAATTTGGTTTTTGAAGAAAGTGGAAACGCAGAGTGCTCTTCAGCCGGACGTCAAAGGCACCGCGACTCATAGAGAAACTGTACATTCACAGTCATGTTGATGGGTCTGTATGGGCACACACACACACGCACACACACACATGCACACACACACGCACGCACGCACGCACGCACGCACACACACACACACACAAACAAACACACACACACACACACACACACACACACACACACACACACACACACACACACACACACACACACTTTTGTGATGACAGATTTTTTTTGGGCAATGTTAGGATTTAACCCCAATCAATCACAAACTACAGAGGTTGAGTGTAAATGTCGTCTAAACAGCAGGAGCTGGCACTGTTGGCTGGTGTGTGCGTGGATGTGTGTGTATGTGTTTGTGCAAATGTGTGTCCAGTGTGCGTGTGTGTGTTGACAGTGTGTGCACCATTTTGTACAGTTGTTGGCGGTCCTGTCACTGCTCTGAGTTTTGACCTTGGTCAAGTCTGGCACAGCGATGGGTGGGCATGTCTTACATTACACCTGAACACACACACACACACACACACACACACACACACACACACACACACACACACACACACACACACACACACACACACACACACACACACACACACACACACACACACACACACACACACACACACACACACACACACAGGTTTCATTTCAGTCCCATGTTTCCACTCTGGTCTCATGCTAGCTAAGTCAAATTTTGAGTTGACATACAAATACCACTGCATTAAGCTCCTGCACATGGCTCCAAATCCTATTCATTCCATTGATACGCTGACCTCACATTATCCAGTTGGCAAATATGCCTCTTTGCACCATGACCTCATTCACCATGTTTTTCAAAATACAACAATTTACCAATTATTGGTTGTTACGTGCTCAACAGAGTTTATGATGCATCCCTGAAGTCATCACCCCCCCTCACCCCGTCTCCCCACAATTTTCATCTCTCCTTATAGCCCCAGTTTTCAGCCTCCAGACGTGCGCAGGGGGGCTTGTTAAATATAGCTGTGTTCAAACAGCAGTGTGTGTTGGGAAAAGTGGGTTCAAAAAATGAAAAGCCATTACACTGCAGTTAAATGCATTTTGTCTTGACCTGTGGCTGCTTATCGAGTTACGTCTCACCGCCGTTGTGCCATGTCTAGAAGATTCCATCCAACTTCTGAAGGCTAAGAATATGCCCTGAGTGCTGGAGCCCTGCCATAGGAAAATGCCTCCCTTCTTCTTGACTGTGCTGATTAAGGCTAAATGATTATCTCTGTGTGTCTGGTGTGATTGTGCACCACCTGCTGTTAAGCCGTATGTGACATTTACAAAACAAGGGGCAAATGTGTCAAGTCCATAATTAGCCTGTTTTAGCAGAACCCCCCTCCCCCCACATTGTGATATCCCTGGGATTGTTCGGCATTGTGACTAGTCTTATCTGAGTAATCCAGATTTGTTTAGCATTAGCCATGCTTTTACTCCCTCTTTCCCACTTTATCCCTTAATTTCTTCGTGTTTCTCATCCTGCTCTTTTCCATTTATCCATTCCTGAACTTCCCATTCCTTTCATGTGTTCTTCTATTCTCTTCATTCCATATTCTCTATGGAAAAATGTTTGTCTTGGTGTGGAAACAAAATATCAGCCTAAATTAAGAGTAGTGCCAATGAGTATCGTATACAATATTTTTTGCTCCCCATTGACACATACCCGTTATCCCGAGGAAGTCATACGGGTGGAGAATTTATTTTTACATAATGTATTACAGAAGACCAGAGTTCATTGGTAAGTTTGCAGACTATTGTTATTTCACTATAAATGCCTAATAGTTCAATTAATGCACTAATGCAGAGATGTAACTGTAGCCAATGTATTTCTAAACAAATACTAATGCAGTTTATTTCTAAGGAGGCGTAAAACCATCTCAAAATTCAGTGTATTTTACAACAAGGAGGCATACCTTTGCTTCAAGTTACAAAGAAACTTTAAGTGTAACACGAAACAAATGATTTTGGAACACAAAGTGAATGTCACTGTTTTTATTTTGGTGAATATTTTTCTTTTTCATAAAAAGTAGCTCATCTCTCAGCAGTCCCAATCGGGCGCTGCTGCTGATTGTCTATCCTATCCAGATATGATAAGCTGACAAACTGCTCTGTCCCCTGGGTTGTTTGTCTGTCTGTGTCTCAAACAGACGGGTGTGCAGCGACAGCGTGGCTCTAAACTCCCTCCGCCTGCTTCCCCTTTCATCACACCGCTGATTCAAAGCCCTGGCTCCATCTCTACTTTCCCCCCAACTTTCTTTCTAACTGTGTTTTGTCATTACCACAAAGATGGACAGGCAGTGTCTCATTAAAGCGGATTAGAGACACATCTCCACATCTCACAGGGCCGAGCGGAATGTTTCTTTCCTCTAGCTGCCCCCCCCCCCACCTTCCTTTTCTCTCTAAGATCAGGTTCTTTGATTTGCCCAGATAAAGACTTCTTTCATGTCGGCAGGGACGGTTAGCGATTACACTGTCAGACCCATCATTTTGGTGAGTTTGACAAATTTGCCATGCTGGGTGAGGTGCTATGAAGGGGTGGGGGTGGGGGTGGGGTTCTGTGTGTGTCCTATCCGACAAGTTTCTTTTCTCGTCTAGCTCCTCCCTGCTACAGCACAATTAGGCCCATATCACCAGCTGCCATTTATTTTCATACAAAATGAAAACTGGTGGCATGTTGATTACTGCACTCCCCAGAGACAAAGGGCCACTATTGGTGTGGTTTAATTTCATTAAGTAGAGTGTGGTGCACAGGGTAAATATATTAAGGGCTCCCTCTCATTGCGGCCCTTCCACTTACCTCAGACTCTCTGTATGCTAAGCAAATCTGGGGTGTCACAGTTGAAGGACTGGTACACGTCTCCAGAAAGGGTTTAGTGATGAATACATGTTCCCTATCTTTAATTTTCCTTTTGCTCTGGTAATCCACACGAAAAACAAATATATGTCCTCAGTATATAGTTTTTTCTATCATGGGTTACTTCAAAATATACCTATGCGCTTCACTCCAGTAAATGTTGAGCCATTCTAATTTGGTTGTGACAAACTACTGTATGTGTGTGTGAGTCTGTGGTGTGAGCAACGGAGGAGGGAAAACTTTCCTGACCAGATTGTATGAGAGTATTAACCCAAAAATTTTTGACGAAGGAAATAAGCACCGTCCTCGTCAACATGGAGTCAGATTGGTTTTTAGGCGTCGACTTGGGCAGCATGTGTGTGCGAAGGAGTCATGGGTTTGTTTTAATGTGTGTGTGTGCGTGCGTGTGTGTGTGTGTGTGTGTGTGTGTGTGTGTGTGTGTGTGTGTGTGTGTGTGTGTGTAGGTGTTGGAGGGATCTTGACTAAAACATTTCAAGATGGCCCATTAGCTGGCACAGGCCCGTCCCCTCCCGACACTAGGATTCCTCTGTGCTGACCCCTCTCCTCCACCTCTCAGCCCCTCTGTCCCAGAGGCCCCCAGCCTCATCCTGCCAAGTGTACGGTTCCAAAGTAACGATGAAGCTGCCTGCGTGTGAAAATATTGAATTGCAAAAACATCCATGGGTGAGAGGGTGTGTGAATGGAGCTTTCAGCGCCAGGCCCGACCCGGGCCCGGCGCTACTGACTGACGGACAACAAATGGTATTTTGTGTCCAGAAAGAGGGGACAGAGGAAAGAAGACGAGAGACACTGAGAAAAGGGAAGGAGGGGGTCTTGAAGATTTTCCAGACACTGGAGTCTGGGACCCTATACGCAGGTCTGAAATGTCTTATCACATGGCCCGTCTGACCTTTGGCCCTCACTCAGCTGAGGCTGTCAAGCTGCCCTTCAAAGGGGAGCACAAAGCCTCACAGCCTCAAAGGCTACTATTCACCCCTGTGTGCAGCCATACTCCAAAGGTAATAGGTAAAAGTAATGTCAATGACCTCCGCTTTCCCTTCCTCTACAGGAGGGCAAAACTCTTAAGATTCCCAGATAATGTCAGAGGTAGAAGGTGGCAATTCTGGCTCCTAATCCACTGCCTCTGCTCAACTCCACGGGAGGTAATGTGTAAAGCAAACCTCTTTTGTGGCAAATCTTTTCTTTTGAGAAAAGGAATTTTTCATATTTTCAGACTGAGCTTGAAAGGAATAGAATTGGGAAATCAGAGAAAAGCAGCATGTTTTTTTATGCTGTGTAACCCACCTCAATGTGATACGGAAGTGTGTGTGTGTGTGTGTGTGTGTGTGTGTGTGTGTGTGTGTGTGTGTGTGTGTGTGTGTGTGCGTGTGTGCGTGTGTGCAGGACACTGGTGTATTTTTGATGTCTCAGAGGATTGACTGGGGGGGAGGCTGTATGACCGTAACTTCTAGTCTTGCTTTGCACACACTGGCATCTCTCTCCGTCTCTCCCGACTAGTCCTCAGATTCTTTCTTCTCCTCTCTTTTGGACTGTAGTTTCTCTCTCTCCGGCCTCCTTTGAAAAGATGCGGCGTCTTTGTCCAGCCTGATAAAGGATGCCATAGTTCCCCTTTTCCCCTTCTTTGTGGCCCGGGGCTGGCGGCTCCTGTAGAAGTGCAAATGGTATCCTCTCGGAGGGGCTATCCCCGCGGGCCCTGGAGGGCCTTCTCTCTCCTCCAGGCTTGGCTAATTATGCCCCGCTCCCCCCTTCTCAGCCCCCACCAGCTCCCTGGTCCCTGGAACCATAGACGGCACATTCCCACAACCAGCACCTGGCCTTCTTTTCTCCTGGCCTGCTTTGATGGCTGACACCCCAGCCTAACCCTCCCTCCTTCCTCATCCTCTTCTTCTCTCCGCCCCACTACCTCATCTCTCTTTTTTCTCCCACCCTTTAGCTTCTCCTTCTCTCACTTCTCTCTCTCACTGACTCTCATTACGAGAGGTTTTAAATTGCTTTCTGACCCTGACAAACTGCATTTGTTGAAAAGGGAGATGTTGAAAAGGGAGCGCAGCGGATGTGAGCAAGAAATGGAAGAGGTGAGGGAGACAGAAGAAAGTTGTTGTCCATGTATGTAACTGTACTGCTTTAGATACTGTGTCAGTTTCAGTAGTTTACCTGAGGAGCGTCCAAATTATCCAAAGTGTGATTTCACTTTTAATTAACTTACACAAAAAGCTCTTTTTTTTTCTTTCTACAATATTAAAAAATGCTTTAATTTATATGGATTATATATTTTAGGGTTATGGAGAGGCAAAAGAGAATCTGCACCAGCAGCCTGTTCAAGCACATTATTGCCCACTTTAAATTTTGCTTTTTCTGCAGATCCCTGGGAACCATACCCTCAAAAGAAATGAATTATACTGTATTTTGTATGTTAAATAAATTGACATCTTTCCAGGATTGATGCCTTCAGCCAGGTGCTGAGTCAGGCTCAAAAGAAAGGGTTTAAAATGATGTTGGACGTCTGTGGTTTATGACAGTTTACCTCTTGTTGATGCAGATTAAGTTAATTTTGCTGCTACACACACACATACATTCACACACACACGCACACACACACACACCCGCACACGCACACGCACACACACACACACACACACACACACACACACACACACACACACACACACACACAAATATCTAATTTAGTTGCACATTTGCGTTCTACTCGCCTCAGGCTTAATCAATAGTCTGCCCCAGTGGATTTCACCTATTCATCGCTCGCCATTGTGCAGTCTAGCGATCCTAGTGAGGGCGTTTGGACAGCTTTCTGAGGAAAACAAATAGCTCTATTACAAGCTTGCGTATGTGTGATGCTCAGTTTCCCAAAGGCAAAGTGCTTGGTCTCTATTAATTTTATGTTCCCCAAACAGGAAAGGTTTGGTTGTCAGCTTGATACAGGTTTGCCTGGAGGAGTCCAGGAATCAGAGCATTTCATAAATAAAGGCGAAAATTTTAAATGAGTTAGTTATGCTGAAATTTTACCTGACAAAAGGGTAGAATGCTCTGATATTGGAAGAGAGACACAGTGTCCATTGTGCTAATTGTTAAAACTTTGTGTCAGCACACAGCCAATAAGTATGGCTTACATGGAAATACCATCAGGAGAATTACAGTAAAATAGTGGTAATTTTAAGCATATTTATTACTATATATGAGTCACTCTAGGTGCATTTTGAGTCATTAATATCTAAAAAAATATCTCTAAAAATCAGTATTTCAACTGATGCATGTATGTATAAAGACTTCTTTTGTTTGATTGTCATGTTTAGTTAAATGAGATGGACTAATCTGCTCGAATCAACTTACTGTGTGTAATAAAATAACAATGGTTCAGAGACAAGATGATTTCTTCAATATCTATTGATCATTTGCTTGCAGTAATAACTAGAAGTCTTTATTGAGTGTTTAAATACATTACAGGACTGTTTTAACTCTCACTGTTTCCATTAGATGCAAACATAAAAACACAAAATGGTCTCGGTGAAGCAGCGGTAGCAGAAGGAAGAAGAGAAGGGTTGGACTAGGAGCTGCACACACCCAGACCAGTTACACTAGTGTAGCTGAGTTTAGCTTTGGCTCTGAAGAATAAGGATAGATTAGCTGGTATGCAGACAGTATTATTGATTCTGAGCAGAGTTTGGCATTTTGTCAATGTAAGTTTAACTTTCACAGACAGTCTTTATAGGGGACTTCAGAGCTTTCATACGAGGTGTCCTTTCCATCAGATGTCAAATGAGTATCTTGGTTTTTAATGGGACTTCAGTCTCTTCCTTGTTCATTCAGTTTCACATTTTTATCCAGTCTAGCTGGTTTATTTTTTTAAAAAGTCCCATCTATTCCTTATCATACTACGTTCAATGAGAAGAGCTTAACGTTAAAAAGAAACAAACCAAAAATCCATCATCTCAAACAATATTAAATAATCAGCCAGAAAGATTTGATAAAACAAAATAATTATGTTCCCAATATTACATGAGTCATCCATTCTGATAGTAATTGCACACAGAAACATTCGGTACTCATTTTATTCAGGAGTCAGATGGCATTCAGTCCAATGTCTCACCTGATCCACAGCTCAAATTCCACAGCCAACAAAAACTCTGCCTTCATCACTCATTTTCAAACGATTAACACCTCAGCACTTGATTAATTAATTTATCAAATCAAATTATCCAACCCTGTTTTAGATATTATTCTAGCTAACTGTTTCGAGGAGGTTTTCCCCAGAGTCTTTCTTTCTGTTTCGATAATTATTAACAGCTCTCTGGTCTCTGACTACCTCCCAGTTGGTTTTAAACATACATTTATTCAACCAATTAACATATAAATAAACATTAATACGATTGTTATTAATGATGTTCTCACTGATGTAAAAAACACACCAACGGAAAATTTATGTTGTTCCTACCAAAAGTAAATTACATTTTAAATGAGAAAGTGATGATGAATGCTCATCATCTAGCAACAGTTGTGAATGTTTGTTCTTTTTTAAAAAAGCTTGAATGATTAAATCCTATTTTATTCTTTCAAGATTAATCGTGTCTTCTCTTCAACATTTCTGGCCATCCAGCCTGGATATCCTCTCTGTTGATGCATTTCCCCACACAGTTCACTCATCATCACCCATATGGCTGTAGGATGATGTCATGAATTTGGCTGTCCCTGTCCGTCTCTGCCTAATGACCATCACATGTATGTTACGTCTAGCCAGCATACTTCCTCAAAGGACATATTCCACTGTTAGTTGATAGTTTCCAAACATAAATAATACAATTATACATAAATACATAAAGAAAAACATGATGCATTTATTGTTAAAATGCTTTTTATAGAGTATGTGCGTTAATCAAAGTTCTTTCTGTCATTAGTCTTCAGACACTCCTTTCTGTGTCTCCGGGTTGACCCTGAAACCAAGAATATTATCATTTGTCTTTCTTAAAGGTTGAATCAGTTGGACTTGTCAGAGAAATCCTGATGTGGCATAATTACAATTTCTTGCTTGGTTTAGGGAGAGGCTTCTCGAGTCTCATGTCTCCCTCACTCTCCACGTCTCTCTTCATCAACTTTGCCACATCCTCCCATTCGAGCGCAGAAAAGGAAAGCGGAAGATCCGGTTTCTGAACTGTGTTTTATGAGTGGTTGAAATGGCCACTTTTGTGGTTTTTCCTGTCCATGCTGACCGTTTGACTCAAAGTTCCTGAGGTTTTTGAGACATGTCAATTAAGCCTTTTTAATGGGGAAGATGCTATTCCAAACGAATGTTGGTGCTCCAGGAACATGCATGTTGGTTAAAATAGGCAAGAGAATTGGGGTTGCAGAGACATTGATGTTACTGTTTTTTAGCATCACATTGGCTTTACACATTTGTCTCTCTTCTGGTTTCCCTGAATGCCTTAAAAGCTTTCTTGGATGACTGCATGTATGAAAAAACACGCAATGAAAATCATCCAGTTTTCAACGGCACTAAAGTGTATAAGAATGGCACGTTGGAGCAATGACACACTAACAAAAGATGCAGGTGGGTGAGACAGGTGGAGGCTTATCATTGTTCTTCACTTTAATATTCAGTAATTCTCCTTATTCTTCTTTATTCCCTTTATTATTTATTTTGTATGACATAAAACATGGTCAACCAAGATTGTCAACCTATCTGAGAGTACATACAGTACACATATAATGTATGTATGTATTCATGTACAGTATGTCCGTATATGTGCGCACACACACACACACACACACACACACACACACACACACACACACACACACACACACACACACACACACACACACACACACACACACACACATCTGCACCTTCTATTTTAATTAAAAGTAGGTGTGAGTGAGATTTTACTATTCCTCCTTTTTGACACCTCGTTGTTTATCTGTTGGACAGAGGCTCAGGGCAAGATCCACAGCAAAGAAGGGGAGGTTTTTTTGTTCTCATTGAACTTTGATGCCAAGTTCCTCTGCGGCAAAAGGCAAGGCCCCGACCCAGCACATCTGAGAGTACTTTGGTGAAATAACAGCAAATGTTTGTCTTGTATTGTATGGCACGCTGCTAGAGGAGTGCTAAAGCCCCTTCTTCCAGCGCCTAAAGCACCTCTTAATAAAATAGTTAAGAATAACTCCTTCACCTTAATCTTCCCCTCACATTACCGCACTCAGGGCGGGAAATTAGCAGCAGACTCAGACGCTTCCCCTTTTCTTTGACACAGTTACCTTTTTCTTCTTAGTGCTTTGTTTTGTACCGCC